>NW_017306848.1:964946-1031294 GCF_000935625.1 Nanorana parkeri | reverse complement strand
CTGATGCGGCCCCCGGTGAATTTGAGTTTGCCACCCCTGCCCTAGTGGATAAAAATGTTACTGTAACATATATGAGTACAAATATATTATTATTATACAGGATTTATATAGCGCCAACAGTTTGCGCAGCGCTTTACAATATAGGGAAGACATTACAATCACAATACAAATCAAGACATACAGTATATGCGGCGCATTTGACGTCATCATCTCAGCTGAGCCAGACGGATGGGAATTTCATCTTACACGCTACACTCACATTGCGGGGATTTCCCTGTGTGAGATTTATGCTGGTTATCCACTGCCCCTTTGCGAGTACCTGTTTTTATGTAATAAATTTTGTTTTTTTGGATGGTACGCACTATGTCTTGTCTGCTTGTTGCTTTGACAAGTTTTTCCATGGCTCAAGAGGTTCCATGTGTTCTGGTATATATGGGCTTCCCTCCTCCATTTAAGAAGGGAAAACGCGTTTTGAGACCTAACCTGTGGGTCCACAGCCCCAGGTGAGCACCACTTAGTGCACTCACTGGGTGGAGGTAAAGGATTTAAAAGATTCTGTGGCTGTTGTCCTGTATACCTTGGAAGTCTGGTACATTGCTGTGGACTGCCCCGTCTCTCTTCATGTTTATTAATTTTACACACTGGACTTCACTGTGTGATACGCTTTGATTTTTTTTTCCCATTAATTGCTTATGTTATTTATTAGTCTACTTTATGACACTTGTTGTATTTTCACTGTTAACCTGCACGATTGTTATTTATATGTATATGAATGGGTTTTATATTGTTGATGCCTCTGAGATTCTAAATTATAGTATGGAATGTGTATTATTTATTTGTGTTGTGTTATTTATGAACAGGCCACTCGTGATCCACTAAACACTAGATGATAAAGCTACAGTTAAATCATTATTCAAACGCTTGCTACACAAGCTGAGGGCTATGGGCATAGATGAGGTGGTGTGTACGTGGATAGCAACACAAAAGAGTAGTACAAGCATTGTGTAAATGAGCAGAATCAGCATTTACTTGTACAAAGATAGGCCTATCAGAAATCATCCTTAACTAATCCGATTGCATGAAACAAGAATCTGATCGTTTTTTATGGGTTGCTGTTGTCTGCACATCACTAAAGAATTTTGCCTCTTACTGAACAGGCCTTATTAATTCAAATCTAACTAAACTTTCTGTTGCACAGATCACAACACAGTGTATTGTTTTCTTCAAAAACAAGTATACTGCTTTATACATTATCTCAACACCATAATGATCACAGTTAGTGTGATCTAAGGTCTATGTGAGAAAGGCAATACTGCACACGAAGCTCTGCCACCAGTCATCTTCTGGGTTGAATGATATCCACTCATTAAACCCACTTCCTATGAGGGCTTGGCACCACTCCTCCTAGCTGTGAAGTGAACAGAGGTATATAGGTGGCCATACACTCTACAACCATCGCAAGACTTTAGTCTTGCGATGGTTGTACAGGGATTAAAAAAACGTACGATCTGCCTATCTTGGACAGGCAGATCGCACTCTCGATCATCGCAAGCCCGCCCAGCTGAGGGGCGGGCTTCCGATGACCGCAATGCTGAACGGGCAGTGTGCGCGTGCGCACACCGGCCCGTTCGGCATTTGTCTTCCGAGCACCGTTCTAACCAGCCGAGAATCGTACGATTCCCGGCTGGTTTTCGAACATGCTGGTTCGACAGAAGACGTGCGACCGTACAGTAGAAACGGTCGCACGTCTCCGTTCACACTGCTCGATTATCGTACGAAAAACCGATCGCATACGATTATCGTACGATAATCGTGCAGTGTATGGGCACCTTAAGAGGAGTTGCAGGTTAGGGGTGGTAGAAGAGGAGGTGAAGAGGTGAGCAGGGCAGTACCTGAATCCCCATACCCTTTTTATGTACAATAACTTGCATGTAAGCCTTCAAAATGGGAACAATTGATTTTCACAGTTCTAGCCGCATAGACTTGCATTGAGTTTGAGTTCGAATTTTTTCCATGCGCTAAAGTTGAAATTCGAACCGAACACGGGGGTGTTCGCCCATCATTAAAGAAGATGTGCTGTAGAGGTGGAACAGCGATAGAAGAGGTGCTGCAGAGTAGAGTGGTGGTAGAAGAAAAGATGCAGAGGTAATCAAAGGGACAAGAGGGGTTGCAGAGGTGTAAGTGGTGATGCAGAGGCAAGCGCTGGTAAAAGAGGGGGAGCAAAGGTGAGTGGTAGTAGAAGAGGGGACCTAGAGTTGAGCATCGATAGAAGAGAGGGCACTAAGGTTTTTATTGTCTCTAATGCCTGTATTCTGTTTGGTCTTGCCGATGGTGGTGAGGCTTGAATGTAAGAAAGAGATTCTGTGGACAGGTGTCTTTTATATACATAACGAGTTGTCATTACGAGCACCTTCTTAAATTGACAGGACTAATCTGTGAACCTCATAGCCAGTCTGTGGGAGCCAGAAATATTGTTGGTTGGTAGGGGATCAAATACTTATTTTACTCACTGAACTGCATCTCAATTTATAACATTAGTATCATGTGTTTTCTGGATTTTTGGTTGATATTCTGGTCTCTATCATTTAAAATACACCTATGATAAAAATTATAGACCTTACATTTCTTTGTAAGCGGGCAAACTTACAAAATCTGCAGGGGATCAAATCATTATTTTCCTCACTGTATATTAGGTATATCTGTCAAGTTTTGTGTCATGGAATGTAGAAGGAAACAAATTGCACAAAGCCAGGTCCATAGAGATATGATTTGATGAGTTTGGTGTGGAGAAACTTGAGTTGCCTGCACAGAGGTCTGACCTCAACCATACTGAACAACTTTGAGATCAATTGGAACACTGACTGTGAGCCAGATCTTGTTGTCCAACAGCAGCGTCTGACCTCACAAATTCCCCAAGGTTCACTCCAAAGTTTAGTTGAAATCCTTCCCAGAAGAGTGGGGGCTGTTATAACTTTAGGAAAGTGGGCAGGACAACTCCATATCAATGGCCTTGGTTTAGGAATGGGATGTCCAACAAGTTCATGTAATGTACATGTAAAGGTCAGGTTGCCACAGACCTTTGGCCATATGGTGCACCAGTAATTGCATTTTTTACTTGTTACCAAGTAACTGAGAAAAGTATCTGTGTTGCCTATAACAACCAGATTCTCTTTCCTCTAAAGCAGGTCTAAAAAGGAAGAGCATGAATGGCTGCGAGATAATAGAGACGCTCACTTTTAGTATCTTTGAGTATTGAAATGATCATGAGTATACCTGAAATATTAGATAAAAATTTGAATAAAAAGTACAGATCAGAGTCTAACGCATCGGTGTCTTTGGCTGCCCCACAATTCTCCATTTCTTTGGGAATATTTATATCAGTATTTTCTGAGTTTCTTTCTATATTACCACAATGATTAAATAGTCTTGCAGGCTCAAGATACAATATCCTATAATTTCAGCATTGTTCCATGTTTCATTGATCTATCACTCTGCCATGTGAAAAGCCCCTACAGTCATTCCAGATTACAGTAATTATTTCAGCAACTTTTTTTTCACATTTCACGTGTCTGTTTCAGGAAGGTTAATTATTGTGATTCTCATAACAGTGTGGTGCATATGCTTCCATGAATTCAATATTCTAAGCAGGGAAATAATATGTATGTTTCTAATATTCTACCGTGTGATTCATGTGTAAAAAGGCAGAATTTAACATATAGAGTGTAAAAGGCAGAATTTAACATATACAAGTCATGGCTACCACCTTTAGCAATATTATATCTGTTCACGACTGGCTATTAAATCTGTATATGATAATGCCTTTTATGGGATTGTGCAAACTAAAAGTCAGGGTTTTTTTTGCATACAGTGGGGAAAAGTTATGAATGGGTCATGGCGGTTGAAATACTTTCTGGCGGCACTGTAGTTTATGAACAGGGAATGCTCGGTTCTGGTGTCCATCAACGAGCGTCTCCCAGTAGTCAAAAGAGCTTAAAGATTATTCACAAACTGATGCTGGCTGATCACAGACTAGCCGGCACCTCAGAATTTTGCTGGTGCAACTGCTTTGCACAGTTGTTTATTAGCTTGCACTGTTGTCCTATATGATTTGTGTAGTCACAAACTCTTTCACGTAAACTTCAGTTTGTATCTCTTGTTGTAGCTAATATATCTGGCCACCCCAGACCAATCAAGTTACCTGCAAGTGGTTTCCAGACAAGTTGTCTTTGTTTTCAACCTCTGCTAATGATGCAATGTTTCATCACTTCCTATCCCTGTGGCACCTATACAAAAAAAAAAAGGTAGGAGTGGGACAAAAATGTGTTTGTGTCCTTGTTGGAGAGATTTCCTGTCACTTTCTGTCCTGCTCCAATAGAGACAATAATGACAATAAACCTACCGAGGCCAATTTGACCTATTTCAGTGTGTAAAGCAAGCAGAACAACATGTGTTTGCTGATTGGTTGCAATGGATTCCTGTAGTTTGCAAACCAATTTCTGCTCAATAACATTCTGTAACATCTAAATCTAGCTGCAACAGTGCATCAAATTACTGCAGATCTTAATCAGGGATCCTCTCAAATGATCTCTGAACGCACTGTTCGCCGTACACTGCATCATATGGGATATGGAAGTCAAAGGCCTGTTCGAACACCTTTGCTGTCTGCAGTTAACAAGATAAAACGTCTCCAATTCGCACAGGAACACAAGGATTGGACAGTCCAGCATTGGAAAAAAGCTGTGTGGTCCAATAAATCACGTTTCCAGTTGCATCATGCAGATGGCAGAGTGAGAATTTGGCGGGAACAGCATGAAAGCATGTACCCCACATGCTTGAGCACAACCCTTCAAGCTGGTGGGGGCAGTGTTATGGTTTTGGGCATGTTTTCCTGGCATGATGTGGGCCCTTTAATTCGTGTGGAACGTCTGAATAGCACAACATACCAAAGAATCGTTGCTGATCAAGTTCATCCTATCATGTTGATGGCGTATCCCAATGGAGATGGCTTCTTCCCACAAGACAATGCGCCATGCCACGGTGCTCGTATTGTGCAGGAGTGGTTTCAAGAACACGAGGGAGAATTTACCTTGCTTAGGTGGCCCCCACAATCACCAGATCTCAATCCAATTGAGCATTTGTGGGACGAAGTTGAAAGAGCCATCAGGCAGCTGGTTCCACAACCATCAAATCTCACAGAACTGGGCAGTGCTATTCATCAGGCATGGTGTCAGATTCCTCGCATCACCTTTCAACATCTCGTGGAGTCAATGCCAAGAAGAATCGCCGCAGTATTGAAGGCAAAAGGTGGCCCAACGAAGTACTGATGGGGTGGTCACAATAATCTGGCCACTCAGTGTATAAGAATAATAGGAATTTTGTACTCACAGTGAAATTCTTTTCTTAGAGTCTATTAAGCAAAACAGAAAGTCTTATGTCTTCAAAGTTATATTGTCTCCAGTTATAGTGTTCCTACAGGAGGATTGGACATTGGCAAAACAAAAAAAACTAGGCCAGCCCTCGGTTTGCCCCTCTTACTACCGGCATGCCTCAGTTTTGTAGCAAAGCAGCACCAAAAGCATGATCATAAACACAGAGGGGTGGGATCCGTGTCTTTCAATGGATTCCAAGAAAAGGATTTTACTGTCAATAAAATTGAGAGACATGAGAAATCGTAGAAAAGCAAACAACTGACCTAATAAAAACAACAGGAACTGGAGATAACTTTCCACTTTATAGAGTTGCTGAAGGACCTTAAGCTCAAAGCTGGCATCAGAAAAGGCTGGAAGAGGTGAAATGTGAGAACTGAAGACCAGCCTTGCACACCTGGGAAATAGACCTGATGGAGTGAGCGTTGACTGGAAAGGGGGGAACCCAATTCTTGAGACCATAAGTTTGCACAATGATCTGTCTGAGCCACCAAGAAATGGTGAAACTAGAAGAAGGGGTGTCCTTCCTTGACCCAACTGTAATGACAAACAGAGAATCCGTCTTTCGGAATGAAGAAGTGGCAGAGAGATACACTCAAACAACCTGAACCACATTTTAACAGTGGAGAGAGTTCTCCTTCTGGTGAACCACAGCCACAAACAGGAAAAACCTCTGAGGGGAATCAAAACTGGAGCAGACAAAATCAGGAGCAGCTGTGCATGGCAACCAATCAGCTACCCTCTTTCATTTTCAAATCTTAACTGATCAAACTGGAGAGAGAAGCTAATTGGTTGCCATGGACAACTGCTCCAGGTTCTGTCTGCTCCAGTTTTGATAAATCCCCCTTAATGTATTGATTAAGATGAAATGCAGAGAAAAGTTCTATATTAGGACCCAGAAGGGTCCCTTGAAGGATACAGCTGCCAGTTCAGACACTCGTCTAGCTGAGCTGATAACAACAAGGAAAACTACCCTTTGAACCAGAGGAGAGATAGGAAAGTCTCTGATAGGTTCAGAAGGGGCTTCTGAAGCACTAAAAAGATCGAATACAAATCCTGCAGATGACAGAGCGCATTTGATAGGGGGATACCACCTCCTGCACTCAAACATCAGTAGTTTAACACTAAGCATTTAAAGGAACTGGACTGTGCCTAGAATCAGATATGTTGCAGCCAAAAGTGCGGTACACAACAGAGGCTCAAGGTTGGGAGCCAGGCCTTGAGTAGTCACTGAACCTGAAAAGCTGGTAGATAACAATCAAAACAGGAGCGTTGAGCGGTTAGAAGTGACCAAATATAATCAATAGCAGTCGCGCTAGGAGTAAAAAAACGTGTTCAAAAATAATAATAGACCAGCTGCAGCATCTGGTGATCAACCTGTGTCTAGTAGTGCTGTTATGTTGCGCTCGCTCGGTTTAGTGTATACACTAATGTTCCCTATAATTTGGGAGTGATTATCAACATCATATCGCTACAATGTTGACAAAATCTGTGTGTTTAGATGTATTGTGTTATAATAAATGCTGTGTAGCGATCTGTTAAATCTTATGTGCTGTAAATATCTATTCCTCTGTCATAATTCTATCCAATCTTATGTGCTTATAATACCATCAAATTATTGTGCATGATTAAACCTAAGTGTGAATCCATATACCACTTATTTAGTTAGTGAGCAGATGCGAAAGTGTTACAAAATACTAATCGGTATTAAAACATGTGACTTTCAAACTTTCCAATAACATCAATGAATACCATCATGTGTAAATACAAAAATCTTTCCTAGAGTGTCATAATCCAATGTCACTGCTGTTATATTTGTTAACCAAGTGACCGTCTGTTAACCCGGTAATTGGTTTGTTTAGAGACAAGGATACGTTTACTTCCCTTTGTTCAGAAGCCTCACATGCAGGGAAGGTTCTATTCGATTGTGTCCATAATGTCCACCAATTAGATCCCAAACGATCTCTCCTGTTGGTATGGTCGGCCGCTTTCTCAGTCTTCCACGGATGGGCAAGCTGGCCACAGCTCTCTCCTACCCCTCCAGTCAATTCCCTCCACACTGTTTGGATGGCGGTATCCCCCCAACGATGTCCCAAAAGAAGAGATGAAGGAGAAAGGGCTTACCCTTTTGATAAAGTCCATAGACGAAACACATCAAGGGAACGACCTGCCTTGATCTTTTACAGCTGAAGATTTCCATCATTCATTGCGTTTTTATCTCTGCAATCCTGTAAGTGCAATTCGTTACGTTTTTTAATAAATATTGGAATACTGCACTTAGGCGGCTTTTGTTTCCTGTCTCCATCTCTTCTTTTGGGACATCGTTGGGGGGATACCGCCATCCAAACAGTGTGGAGGGAATTGACTGGAGGGGTAGGAGAGAGCTGTGGCCAGCTTGCCCATCCGTGGAAGACTGAGAAAGCGGAGAGTCACGTTTTAATACCGATTAGTATTTTGTAACACTTTCGCATCTGCTCACTAACTAAATAAGTGGTATAAGGAATCGCACTTAGGTTTAATCATGCACAATAATTTGATGGTATTATAAGCACATAAGATTGGATAGAATTATGACAGAGGAATAGATATTTACAGCACATAAGATTTAACAGATCATAACACAGCATATATTATAACACAATACATCTGAACACACAGATTTGTCAACGTTGTAGCAATATGATGTTGATAATCACTCCCAAATTATAGGGAACATTAGTGTATACACTAGACCGAGCGCAACATAACAGTACTACTAGAAGTGACCAAACCTCACTGCAGGCTAGCAAGGGGATATCAGGATCAGTAGCAGCAGTGGATAGGTTACTTCCAGGCTCACCCTATGATGTCCTTTTAGTGTGGGGGGGGGTCACAGTAAGACCAAACCTCAAGAATAAGGGCAACTATGCCAGGTAGCTGCAAGAAAGTGAAGAGACTTCCTGCAGCTACATGGAGACACATCTTGGCTGAAGAGGAAAAAAAAGAAAGTTAAGTCTTAAATCTGCAGACATATTAAAGACTAGGCCCATGCTGAAGGTGCAATTGGAGAGTGAGTGGACCCTAATTCCACATTCAAGCAATGTCATGATCTCTCTGTGATATCATGCTGTCATTTAAACTATATATTCAGCTATACTAGAATCCGTTATAAATGCCTCATCATTTATATCACTTTATAAAGAATGACCAAATAAACCAGAATCATAATTTATTGCAATTGTAAACAAGTGATAGAGTGCAATATGTACAATAAAGTGGAACAGGGACAGACCAATGCAGCAATAACTTTGCACTTTACTTACACCTAAAAACTAATACAGTGACCTGGGTCCCAGAGTAATGGCCAGTAAGCAGCTCATGGAACTGCCTGATATCTCATCCAAAGGTCCAGCTTGCCGTTTCTATCCTGCCACATTATTGTAAGGAAAAAAGAAGAAAAGGATGACAAGTACAGGGCATATTAAGACAGCAAAACATTTTGCATTCTTGTTCATCCTGCCAGAAAACAGACATCAATGAAGTGTTAAAGAGTACAGCATTCTTCTTTTGTCTGCCATATTAAGCAGTATCACTTAACACACTTCCTCAAAAAGAACAAATGCTCTCTATACCATGCTACTGTTAAACATGTCGGTTTCAGCTTCATTCCCAAAAATCTAACAGGGCCAAAGGGGTTGTGAAAATCCTGGTGAATTACCACTGCCAAACTGAATGATGGCAGCTCAGTTTTATGAGAAACAGGATGTGATTCTCATTAGGATCTGTTCTCTAATACACAGAATGGCTTTCTCTCACAAGGAGTTTGCCTTGCCTTGGCAATGACCAGGCCTCTACAGCTCAACAACAGGCAGCCTAGGGAATGCAGGTTGGTCAGAAAGTGGTGGTATTAAGGTTTGCGGTTAAAGCAGACCTTGCACTAAAATGGCAATATCCACTTATTTTAAAACTGCAAAAAATAGTTAGATAATATAACATTTTTTGCCCCAGCTCCCACCCATGGCACCTAGGGAAAGGTTATGTCATCCTTCTGGAAAGACCCCAGGGAATGTTAAGTAGTCTACATTTTAGCGAGAAGACACTCCTTCAATGTGCAGCATTTTCTCATGAGATCTGGGCTACAGAGCATTACTCAGGATGTAGTCAGCAGGATGGTTTTTGCAGTTTCATGCAGCTTTTTAGCAGAGCGGAGGGGGGCCAAAAAAAAACCTCCAGCCCCATTGTTTGTGGTTAGAGTGTGGGTGAAACCTCTGTCAGTTGTTTTTTTTTTACTGATGTCTCCTTTGGAGAAATGTTCTGCTGAAAGTGGGCTTTAAGTGCATGGTCAGTTTTACTCATATCACACTGCAATAAATTGCACAATGATAACAACAGATTCAAGAAAGTAGTCTACAAATATTTGCCATATTTGTAAAATAACTGAAACAGTTTATCATATCTACTGTAAGAGACTTTAGGAACATTTAATGGCATATGTATTAGGCAGTGAATCTGACATTTAGTAAACTTTCTGAAGGGGAATCTTCCAGATGCATGGGTTTTAAATTAGTAATTGATTCACCACCATTTAATGCAGGGCTGGACAAATTAATGAGGAATTCAGGAGACAGTATGTCTAAACCAGGAGCCAGCAGGATTTTATTTTGGAGCCAGCTGATCTTCCCTTATACATCCAGGCATTACTGCATTACACCAGTCCAACACGGTCCTTTTAGTTGTTAATCTAAGAACCTGTGCTTGTAATGCAGCAGAGCTGATACCAACACCGTATCGCCTAATATCACACAAAGAGATACGGATGTAAAACAATACTGCACTTAAACTTCTTATAGGAAAAAAAAAGTCAGACTCAATCCTACCTTAAAAGTTTGATTATCTTTATCTTTTGTAGTAGCTGCATACTCTCACTAACAGTTCGAAGTGCTCTCTGGCTTAAGTGCAGTTGCAGTGTTTGCTGGACAGAAATAGCAGTCTACTGGATGTTTTCAATTGTTACCAGCAACTGTTCCTTAAAGTCCAACTGAACTCTCAGGTTAAAATCAGGTAAATACATTCTAAGTGCACCAAACTAAAAGGTGAGCAAAGTCTTACAGTTTATTTTCTTCATTAAGACTAGAAAACCCTGTTCTCTATGTTGAACATGTGATCTCTCTGCAGAGGTCCGACACATCCCCTCTGTTGAGTCAGAGCCGGAGCTATCCAATGAAGCATGATCTTTACCGATTGCAGAACATTAGGTATGACTCCACAGGGGGCATGTCAAACCTCTGCAGAGAGACTACTGTTTCCACACAGAGAACAAAGGTTCTTCTCTATAGCATGTTGGCAGAAGCAGCCCTTTTAACCTCGGGCTGTGGCTGCCTTCTAAAGAAAATTACCTTTAGGACTCTGAATGGAATGTATTTAGCTGATTTAAACTAAAAATTTAATTGGGCTTAAAATCAAATCAAGCAGTGCCAGCTCCCAGATTTCTGAATATACACATCTTATTTTAAAGTGGAACTGAAGCCAAACCCTTTTTTTTAGTTTTGGATAGACTGCAGAGGAATTAGAACACCAGTCAGGTTTTAATTGCTGTCTGTATCCCCATTATGTAGATTCACCCTGTTTGTTCTGATGACACTGAAAGTGAAAGAAAATCCCAACTTTTGGGTTGTCATCAGAACAGGAATAGATGGGAAATCTTCCAATGGGTACACTATTTCTGGTGACCCTGCTGATCACCAGGGGTTCTTGGAGGGATTTCCTCTAATTTCCTGTTGCGTCTCACACAAGAAGTGAAGGAAAATCTCCCCAATGGGACACAGATGGCAACAAAAGCTCCATTCTATTCAAAACTAAAAAAAAGTGATGGCTCCAACTCTACTTTAAGTCATCATACTTGTGATATCAGAAACTGAAATCAGACATGGAATCCTCAAGATTGTTCAGTATGGAAAGAATAAAGCTCAGTGATGTACGCTACACTGTAGAAGAGTAGACAAAACTAAAGAACAGCTCTGCTAAACACTACATTTTGCCTATTTCATTGAAAAAAGCCAAGTAACATACTGCATTGCAATTTGATAACCAATAAATCCTTTTCTGTAACAAAACAAAAACAATTACTGTTATTGGTCACCCGGTTAATGGTTACCCAGGCCTAAAAAAGTCAAGACACATAAAGAGGAAAAACTAGAAGCAATCTCTAAAACGTACAGTCTACATGGTCAATGTTGAAAGGACAGGACACAAAAACAATTACTGTTAATGGTCACCCAGGTAATGTTTACCCAGGTCTACCACAGTCAGACACGTGAAGAGGAAAAACTAGAAGAATCCCCTAAGATTTAGAGTCTAAATGGTCAATGGTAAAAAGACAAGACATATGATGGCTCCAAATGATCTCCTTTAGTGCAATTGGCATATTTTAAGGCCTCCTCTCCACTAGCATTGCTCTAGCCCTGTATATTTACCTGACATGACTCTGTGTGGACTGCCCAGTACCCCACAGCCCCTCAATGCTTTCCGTCCTACACCTAATTCACCGCACCATACAGCCCATTAACATTAATGGAAAGCCTGCCCACAGCTCATTAAACTATTGATGGGTTTTCCCACTGACGAGACTGCAGTTTGGCCCATTGGTGAAGGAGATGGTGCAGGCTAGCTGAGCAGCTCCATAGAGCTGTCCTCACAATTCTGGGTGAACATTTTCTGTGTACAAACAGTACTGGCAAG
Organism: Nanorana parkeri; assembly: GCF_000935625.1. Classification (NCBI taxonomy): domain Eukaryota; kingdom Metazoa; phylum Chordata; class Amphibia; order Anura; family Dicroglossidae; genus Nanorana; species Nanorana parkeri. The sequence continues at coordinate 1,019,151 of NW_017306848.1, read as the reverse complement.
TTCAGACAAAATCAACAGCAACGAAGCATATTGAGACATTTAAACCGCTCTACCTTCAGAAGCTACAGAAAAGTTCCCTGGAGTCTGGAGTGCTTTGCACACATATGAAGTATTGTACAATAATTATTGAAGGCTTGTGAAAACCTAAACTATAATGGCCCATCATTGTCGAATTAAGATTTTCCATCATATGGGTAGCATAAATGAAAGTTCATAATTCACTTTTCTTTTACCCATGTAGGCAGTTTCAGTGTCTGCAAATTTAGGCTAGGTCTAGGTGGGTGTTTATGCACAGCACAAAGGGCAGTTTTCACAATTTCATTGATATGAGATACCACTCTATAGTACTGGCACATGCCTCACATTTGGCAACACCTAGCCTCCAGGGTACCAACACCCCAACAAATCTGCTCATAAGCATGCCCATCCCCAAATTACTCCAATGCAATGCCATTGCCTCTCAGTACATAACCTTTCAGTGCATAACTGAAGAATCTGCATTGCACTGTGGTTTGCAGGGGGAAGAATGCTGAAGCATGTAGGAAAAAGTAAAACCAGCTAAAAGCTGTGACGGGTAACTCTTGTGTCATAATCGATCCCAGAAATCCTTCAATGAAGTCTGAAACTGTGCCTTAACTGGTTTGTGGACTAGCTTCCTGTAATTCCCTGTATATCAGCATTCAGTGTGAAGAAGGAAGGGGGGGCACTATAAGCCAATCAAGCCTTACTGCATTGAGCAGTACACTGAATCTAGCAAATGGAGTTTGCCGATTGGAGGAGAAAGCACATGAGTGACTATTGAATTGACATCCCTTCATTACCCAATTACAGTCTTCACTAATCTGTACTGCATTGACTGCAAAGGAGAAAAGTAAATTGTCAGAACTTTACATAGTGATTAGACTGTCTGTATGGATAGAAAACTAGTTAAACAGAATTTTTCATATTTTGGCAGGTAAGACCATTCATTTTTCAACGGTCTATTTTGCCCTTTGGCTGTACTTGCGCTTTGAAGTATTTTTATATAAATGTGTGACAAAAGCTTAACCATTGGAACAGTGAAACCAAACAGGTAGCTAAAACTTAACAAGAGAATAACTAATTCAAATATCTGCAACTCCTAAAAACTAAATTCAAAGCTGAACTCCAGACAGCTTGAAAAACTGCCCTTCTAGCAGTCCCCCCTTCCATAATAAAGCTCTAATGCTTGTTATGTTTAGGGGCTATAACAGTGAAACATTCTTACCTTATTCCTCACCCCCTTCCCAGCAGCTGTCTCTGTCTATCTCTCCTGTGCTCTTGCAATGTGGGTGGTCCCTTGATTTCCTAGCTTACAGTGATGTATGTATTTGACATCAGCAAGGAGGCAGCTGCACAACTGTTGGTGGGACTGGTAGTTCGGTGTGGAGGAAGTCTGAGAGAGCAAATTAAAACGTATTTTTCTCTGTTATAGCCCTCTTGTCATTACAAGCATTAGAGCCTTGCTTTAGAAGGGGGAGCTATAAAGGACATTTTAACAAGCTGAACAGAGTTTAGCTTTACAGCAAAACTCCGGGCAGAATTTTTCTTAAGCTTTGCAGTGGGGCTGGCCCCCGCACTGCAAGGGTTAAGTTAAACTCTCGTGATCCCCGAACCAGCTTGCTCTTAGACCAGTACTTCCAGCCTCTCTCTCCCTCCACTGCATCAGTCCAAGGTCCTGTAATTCATCACATTCTATACACAGTGTATAGATGTGGGGATGTTGAGGAACATATCAACACTGTAGTGTAGGAGGAGACAGGAAATCCGGTAAGTATAACTTTTTTATTTTTAGCACCTAGACAACAACGAGCAGTTAACCTTTGGAGTGCAGGGATAGCCCCACTGCAAGGGTTAAGAACACTTTTGCCTGAAGTTTTTTCTGCAAACTAATGACAAATAAAAGAAAAAAAACCCAATGATTCGAGTACACACTATCACAAGTTCAAATGCACGTGTCTTCTCTACACATTTGCAGGCATTTTCTATCTGTTTTCAATTAGTGACATGCATGTGAAGTTAAAAAACTAAATTTGGCTCCCAGCATGCAATTCAATGTCCTACAAATGATTTGTCAAATGTGACAAGGGACTCTGTATATATTTTATATGCATTAGGCAGCTCTGTTACAGGCAATCTCTTGCACCGTCCACACAGAAATGGGTTCAAATGCAATTTAAAAAATGCATTGTAAAGCACAACAATGAAAACACAATGGGGGGAATTTATCAAAACTGGAGCAGACAAAATCTGGAGCAGATTTGCACTACAGCCAATCAGCTTCTCTCTCTCTCATTATCAAACCATACTTAAGCAAACTGAAGAGAGATGCTGATTGGTTGCCGTGGGAAACTGCTCCAGATTATGTTTGTTCCAGTTTTGATAAATCTCCCTCACTGTATGTGTTTTCTAACACTAAAACTAGAAGTATTTGTAATGCTTTACAGCGCAGTCAGATTAAAACATTGTATAAAACATATACTGTATATGGCTCTTGTGTGTTCATGCTCTAAAGATATGTCCTAAGTCAATTCTCAAGTCCCACGAACTCTGCAAGTTTTCTATTCGATTCACAAAATAGTAAAGAGTGTTCAATTGTACATCAGAAAGAAACACATGCACTTCTAAAAAATAAAAACAAAAGAAGACGGTGCCCAGAAAGTGCCTAGTTTCAACCTGTACAAGTTTCCCAAATGTAACTCATTTTAGAACTTCCAGGTACATCCATTAGCACTCCAGCTGTTGCAATGCTAGAAGTCCTAGCTTGCTTTGCTATTTCTTCAACATTTAGAGTCAATATATACATTCAATGATATATATATGCTTCAAAGGCTCCCATTTACATATACAAATGAAATTATTTAAGAAGGAATCAAGGTACAACACATTTTCTGAAAATATAGCCTGTATAGTAGTGTGTAAACTACAATTCTATGTATTCCTGTGTATTTTTAACTGATCAATAGCTGCTGGACTGAAACTGATCATGCATGTTTCCTTAAAGTATCCTGCAATTATGTAAGGTGAACAGAACCACAAGTCCATGCTATTATTGCAGTTTAAAAGAATATGGTTTAGAATGAATGTGGAAAAGGTCATAAAACAAATGATGAACATTAAAACAGTGCAATTTGCTTTACAAAGCTGACAAAGTGAATTTTATACAAGAAAATTTGTCAAGCAATGGGCAAGATTCCCAAATTTCCCATTCCAACTGTCACTGAATTTCCCATCCTGACCGGCTGAGAGTACCTAATTTGCCCATCTTGATCCAGGGCACTTGTTTGCAGTGCTATTCTTATGTGTCTGGCATTTCTGATCAACACAGGAAGGTTGAAAACATATTAGGGCAGTTAACGAAACTGATGAATAGGCTGTTATACAAAGATGGGTCAGTTAGAACTGGCTTTGAGCATTCACAGTACATCAAGACTTTAAAACCTGCCAAGGAAAAAGAAAAAAAAAAGGAGATAATTATTCATCAAACCCAGCGCCTGACAGGCATTTCTATCAGATCTATTGTTTCGCAATGTAGTCAAATTCAGGGTTTTTGCACTCTGATGGTATACTGCAACACTTCACCATTTAACTTTGATATTCAAAGTATAATGGGCACACAGGGCATATACATCCAGTTGTGGCATGACCAGCACTTATGTCTTTTCTGTGGTTCTGGGCATGTCGGTCAACTATTTGCAGCTTCTGTAGCAGTTGAACATTTTTAAGTGGCTGGGTTACCTAACTTGGTGGTATTGGAAATTCAGACCAGGGTCAAATTAAATGCCACCGAAGGGAAGTCACTGGACTACCGAGTATCCAGTCTGCATATAATGCTTCCTGTGAAAGTTATACAAATAAGCCACTTTAAAAGCAAAGATAATTTTTTGGTAATTGCCATTTTACAAGGCAGGCCTGAAAGTCAATGTTACATCTCAAGTTGCTTTTTTTTTTTTTTTACATCACTTTGGCCATTCTTCACAATGACTCTTCTAGCATCATCAATCCTGAGGGGACTCAGTAGTTTGAAACCTATCTATGACCCAATGTTATGATTCAAAAAAGATGTGATGGATTAAAGTATAACTCCTGCCTAAAATATAAGGGAAAATGTAAACATTTCAGTCAGATTTGTATTTTTCTCTGTGATCCCATTTTGGGGATTTCCCCTTTACTTCCTGTCCATAATATACTACTGCAACAATCCATCTGCACAAAAAGGCAAATGCAGTAATACAAAAGTATAGTCAAATGTTCTAACATTTCCTCACTACTAAAAATGTGTTTCTTTTCCCCTAGATATCATAGGAAAAGTTAACCTTTTAAAAATAATCTTAATTTTTTGATATTTGAACTAATGCTTCCTGCTTAATACCTGTTTAATGAGATCAATACTATCCGCTTTTTGTTTCTGTAATGTCCAACTAAAAACTCAGTAAAAATTATCTTTAACTACTTCAGCTCTCACCCATGTACACCACAGCAGTTTTTATATTTCTGCCATGGGTCTGTTTATTTAAAGTTAACTTTATCCTTACTTAATTAAGAGTTTAAAAAAATACATACATTGGGGGGTTTTTCGGACAAACAAGGTTTTCTTTTGTGATCTTGTTTTGCAAAAAAAAAATTTTTTATGCAATCCGAAGACCAAAACCATAAATGAAAAAAATTCACTTTTTGTCTAATTTTATCAGTTAGTAAAAAATTAATAAAATCAGTGTTACTGTAGATAGAAATATACCTTTTATTCTATATTTTGGCCTGCATAAAATGACTAAAATTCAGATTCTGGTACAAAGCATTGCAGTTTTTCACAAATGAAAAGTTATACTTTTTTTAATGCAACACTAAATTGACAAACTAAAGCAATGGAAAAAGTTTAAATCTTAATGGTTAGTTTGGACGCAGTTTTGATCCGGTCTGCACCTGCTCTGCTCTGCTCTGCACCTGCTCCGCGCTTGGTGTGAACAAGCCCTTACTGTATTCCCATAGGGTTCAAACAATTCTAGTCAGGAACAAACTGAACACAGATCAAAAAGAGTGAGACTGGTTCACAGATATTCATCAAAGCATTCATCCTTACAGAGCTTTTTGTGTTAGCCCTCTTTTAAAGGAAAACTATGGGGTCAGTGTTTTTCCCCATAGTTCTCTTTGGGGAAACGGGAGGACACAAACTAGCGTCCTCCCGTTACCCTAAGCTCAATATACCGCGAGCTACAGCTTGCGGTATACTGAGACGCCGCAGCCGGAGCGGATCCCGACTTAGATGACGAGATCCGCCCAGCTGCGTGAGTGACAGCTGGCTCTGCCTATCTAGAGGCAGAGCCAGCTGTACCCGCCCCCTCCTCGTCCGTTCCGCCAGTCAGTGCTGGCAGATCAGAGCGGGAAGAGGGGAATCCAGCCCCTCCCCCTGTCACGGCAGAGAGCCGTGACAGGATCGAGAGGTGAGCGAACCCGGTATGTGTTCGCTCACCTCCCGATCTACTGAGCCGACCTGTGACAGTCTCATTGTCACAGGTCGGCTAGAACTATGAGGTGAGTGAAAAGCACTCACCTCATAGTTCTCCTTTAACCTAATATCACACATGAAAATGGCACTCACCGAGAGCTTTACTTGTTACAAAGAGAACAGAACTAGCATAATGCACAGCAACCAATGAGGAACAGCTTAGGACAACGGTTTAGTACACCTCAATGCTTTGTGGATTGTGCTTTAAATAACACTATAATGCTCTTTGCACAGTGCGATTCTTTTATGCAAAGTAAAGAATAAACATAATTAGTAGAAGTCCTTGAATGCAGTAAGGCAAGAAAAAAAACACAGTAAGAAGGTAAGCTTAAAGGCTTTGGAGGGGTTTAGGACACAACATTGTTATTTTCCTATTGATTTTTCACACCTTTAAACGGCATGGGACATGGAGGAAGAGATCATTAGTGAGAACAGGCTGCAGGAAAATCCTTTCATTTTCCCCAGGAGATTGTAGCTCCTGTCATCTCAGCTATCAATGATTGCAGTAATTGAGGAATAAAGCCTTTTCAAGACTGTCTGGACAAAGGTTCCTGTTCTGGATGGAGATGTCAATATTAATAACAAGACTCCTGTCTTGCATTAATTACTTCATGAAAGCCTGTAAACATTGTGCCAAGTGTTGTGTCAGTGCCAGGGCACAGACTGCAGTTTCATGCCAGAAAGAGCTTTCATCGGTCAAGGAACTGAAAATCACAGTTAATGTGACCCCGTTGTCAATTTTAATGTCCCTAAAGTATATTAATCACAAGATACAATCATACTTGGCCCCGCTCCTTCACAACTCCCTATTGTCCCACAAGTATAACAAGTGGCCCCATGGGCCAATAGAGAGTTGACAACATCAACTGGAATGATATTTTGGGGAACAATTATGGAGGTATTTGAAAGGGGGCTTATGCCATTTCTTGTTTTAACTAGAGATATCCTTCTGGTGGTAAACGCAAAAACTCCAGTCTTGCCAGCTGAGGTAAAAAGTGGAACGCAAGGATTGGCAGTGAAAGGGTTAAAAGTAGGCAAAAATATTGAAGCGCCCCAGGCTAAAACATATGGCCCCTAGATAGACATCTGGTATGGATTATAAGGGGAAAACCAAACATCAGAGTCCCTTTTCACATTAGAATCACTGCAGCAGCTTGGCAAAGGGCCGAAGGTGGAGCAGGCCTGGACAAGCCAAACTTTTGTCCTTTTTTGCATGTATCCCACCCTCCCTGTATTGGCATTATTAATTTCCATGGAAAGGGAAGACGCTGTGTGAAAGTTTTGAGGCACCACTGAGGAAGCCAAAAGGCACCCTAAGTTGGTTTGGCACCCTGGTTGGGAAAGGCTGGCTTAGTGAGAACCGTTGTCCCCCCCTGGTTACCATGATTGATTAAATACACTCATAAATCATCATTATATCTGGCAAAAGGATGGTGATGTAGATGAAGTCAGAGGTCAAAGCTCCTGCTTCACTAAAATCAAGGTGCAAGGAGAGACACTCACTACACTACCACACAGAGGGGTCAAAAACACAGTTAAAAATATATCAAAAGCATACTTGTTCCTAATCAGAAACTCAGACTCAAGTACTGAAGTCACTGGACTAGAATGACAGCCAGGAACCTGTTATTGTTTTAGAAGAGCAGGTCGGCACTGGCAGCCTCTATACCTACTCACTTTCCTTTACAGAGGTTTTTTTGTTAAATCTTATTTAACGGGACTCACCACTGTGAGGGACTGCTATAGCCACTACTTCTGGTGCAATTCTAGGAAACCAAAGAAGCTTTGGACTACTGCGCCTGTCTACCTATATAATTGTGGGTTTGTTACCAAGAAATGTTTTCTCTTGGTGAGAGCTGGCTATTGCTTTAAACCACAGAGGTTACCATCATCACAACTTGCCACAAGTCTGGGAACCAGAGAAAGACATCCAGACAAAGCCTATTACTGAGCTTTGCAAAATAAATGAGTTGTAGCTGCACCACATAGTAAAGTGTAATGTGAAATGTTTTACGCAGAGAACTTCTTTTAGGAGCATGGCTACATGTAGACTGTAATCATCTGCAGTAAAATAAAATCACCAAAGAAAACAACTAAATAAGACAGTTCTATATTTTTCCAATACAGCTTTAAATTAAGTAAGTACTGTAATTTAACCTGGCAGTCAGCCTCTTGCAGTACCTACACAGTAGAGGTCAAACTAGGAGAGAGGCTGCACAAGGAACAGGTCAGTTTGGCTGCAGATCTCATGCACTATAAGCCACTTGCTCATAGATGGAGAGATCAAAATAACAAAGACTTGAGCTGATTATCCTCTTGCTTCTCCTTTGACCACTCACAGGTTGGGGGAAGGACAAGGTGTGCATAAGTGTTACTTATGGAAGCTAGACAGGACTGTGCTTTAAAGTAGAGCTGTCTGTCATTTATCTGTTAACCCGGAGTTCAGCTTAAAAGAAAATCTGTACTTTCAAAGCATTTATGACGGGGGAGTACATCTCAGGCATTGTGCCGCCCCAATGGGGCGTAGAATATGACATAGCCTCAGTTATATTCATGTTGATATAGTTAAGAAATGACATGGTTATTTCCCTATGCCATTTTCTCATAGCATCTATATTTAGTTCACATGTTGCCATCTAGTGGCCTTTTGTGGTAGTGTATGTATTTTTTAATGTTACCTTCCTTGATTATCACTGAGGTCGATGACTCAGTTCCTTTTATGTATGCCCCTCCCTTCTTCCTGAGTGCAGTACTTCCTGTGTCATGGCCACAGCTACAGGCCACATGTAACTAGGACACATATACTCTGCGCAGTATGCTAGAAAAGGCATCATTTTCTGACCGCACAATACTGAAACCATTCAATCTGCTGTTCCTATCATCTGCTGTAACCCTGATGTTAAGAATAAACACCTCTTTTGAATGAATCGGTATTGACGAGTTCAGCTATCTGACAAGGATTGTCCGCAGTGAGTATATCTGCTTATACAGGCCAGGCATAGAGGTCTCAGCAAAGGATATATCGCTATCACAACGATCGGAGTCAGAATAGGCATCAAGGCCTCTCATTGGCTAGGATGGATTTGCAGGATAAGGAAAATTAATGCACTGCAGCCTATGCAGATCCCCACCCCTCCTCCAGCATGACAGTCTTCCTGGGTTTTCAGTGGGTTTTTTCTAGAGCTGCAGCTAACGATTATTTTCATAATCGATTAGTTAGCCGATTATTAAGTTCGATTAATCGATTAATCGGATTTTTAAAAAAAAGTCTCCAGTGATAGACTACTAGTTTGTATTAAGATTGTAGTCCATCACGGGAGCAAGCCTGGAGCGGTGGAAGTAAAAAAAAAAAAGGGTGGTGTGCAATATAGTACATTATAAAGCAGCCCAGTGCAGAATACCAGCAGCTATAGAGGAATGCAGCAAATCACAGCAATAGTACATTATACTATAATGTATTATTGCTGGGATCTGATGTATTCCTCTATAGCTGGCGTTATTGGAGAGAACGGATATGATGCAGGAATAGGGAGGACGGGTATGATGGTGGAATGGGCTGCAGAGGACGAGTATGATGGTGGAATGGGCTTCAGGCCGCGTGTAGAGCCCCGAACAGGGAAATCAATTGATAGCCGACGAATCGACGATTGAAAACGTTGGTAACGTTTTCAATCGTCGATTTTAATCGACTAAATCGATTAACTGTTGCAGCTCTAGTTTTTTCAGTTAACTGATCATCTGCTCCTGAATGTGTGGCCCTTACTTGTGATCTTGTGTTTAAATCTAAGTTGCAAGCCTAGAAACATTTTCCTTTGTCCCAAATTGGCAGAATACACACGATGAAGATGAAAATCCTACCTGTTCCTGAGGAACTGTCCGATTCAGATTTAACCCTCTTTTTCAGCTTAATCAGCTCTTGGACTCCTTTCTTTGAGGGACTTCTATTCCCCGCATTAACTGTACACTGTTAGAAAAACCTTTGAACTAAGGGGGGCTGGCTCTACTGGATTTTTAGTAAATATTATCTTGCGGGCCAAATAGTACACAGGTGGCTACTGAAAGATGACAGTGATGTGGCAAATGTTTTTGAGGCGGTTAGTCTTGGCTCGTATGAAGCCCTCCCATGTCTGGTCTACAGGGGGAAGGGGGGCTCCTTCTGTTTTGACTATGTCTAAGGAAGCTGCTCTGGGGCCTTGAGCTCCGGTGCGCTCTTATACTCCAATTCTTCTTATTGGTCCTCCTTTACTCCTTAAAGGCAGAACCCCCGTATGTATGCTATGTTTTCTTGTTTCTCTTTTACTTTGTTGTTTTTGTAACTAAAAAACACTTAATAAAATGAATCATTAAAAAAAAAAAAAGAAGATCTCAGTGCATACTATGGTGGCATATTTTGTAATTATTACTTTCATTTAGCATAGAAGTAAACTCTAAACTGATTTAATGAAATATAATGATACTACATTATACATTAGGCTCAGCTCTCAAAGCTTTTACACATTCATAAGGACCTTTACTTTAGCTTTGGGGACTTAATTGTCAAATCTCATTGAACTCATCTGGAAATACTCCAATTGTTTTTACTACACATCCTTGGTCTTGTGTGCTAACTTTGTTAATTGAGCATATGGTTTAAAATAACCTTCAAAATATATCAGTATTTTCTTATATACAAAAATAATTATTTGGTTCCTCCAAAATATGTTTTGTGAAATATGTACAAATATGTACAGACAGAAACTTATTAACATAAAAGGGTACCTGAGTTTAGCCTGTTAGTGCAAAATACTTCTGTCTCCCAAAGGAACTCTGTCCCAAAGCAGCAACAACTGTTCCCCTACTTGAGGCTCCAGCTCCTAGAAAATATAAAAAATATGGACAAAAATTAGTTAGACTATCATTACAATCGGATTGCACAGCAAACATTTTGCATAGAAAGTACTGGCATTGTGCTCCTGTGGAGCACTGGAAGTTGTTTTAGAGTTAAAGCCCCAAATTCCGGAATGTCTATTAATAATTCACAAAAGAGAACCACATTTGTCCACACAACCATTTTTAAGTAAAATCTTAAGCTCGATAAACCTTGTTCTGAATTCCAACAGTTACCGTAGACATTATACTGATGACTAGTGATGAGTCAGGTCTTGGTGCGAACCCAGTTTACCCGATTTTGCCCAAACCCACTCCACCTAACCCAATTAGTTACTCACCCCGTAGCCATATGTCTCAAAGGGCAAGGAATGACCCCCACAAATGCCAACCCTGATTGGGTTGGAAGGAGGGGTTGGCAGCCAGAATCTTGAGCGGGCTTGAGCGAACTCCAGTGAACTGGGTTTGCGCCAGGCCCAGCCTCATCTCTACTAATGACACAAGGAACATTCATTAAACTTATTGAAACAATCATGCATCAGTCCACAGAACCTTTTCACAATTCCAAGTCAGTGAGTAAAAAGCACTATTTGTGCAGTGCAAGGAATGAAGCAGATTCAAATTAAAGCAAACCTGAACTTTGTCCACACTAGGCAAAGTAAAAGGTTTATTGTATGCACCATACGCAGGTAGTACTCACTGCTAAAGTTTTAACTTTCTGAAGGTGGAGACCTGCACAGGACTAGTCAGGCTCCTCCATATCCATTTGACAGAGCCCAGTGTCTAGCAAATGGTTGTTTAGGCACCCATCAATACATTATTGGGAGAAGGGGGCAGTGCCACATGATTTCCTGAAAAGTAGCATGAATTTCCCAAATCAGGGTGGTTTTGCAGCACAGGGAAGGAAAGTAATTCCTATATCTGGAGTCTCCTATAAAGTGAGATTGTTGATTTGACTGGTATGGGCAAAGTACAGCTATCCTCTAAAACATATTCATATTAGAAATGAGCTTACAGTTTAGTAAGTTTACATGCGAATGTATACAGATATTAACCTCCGTGTCCACAAACTAACAACAAAAAAGATTAAAAGTTACCTGTCCATCACGACTTATCTGCACCTTCTTGTTGTCATTCCATGGGTTCAGCAAGTGGTGGGCATACTGGAAGGGCAAGTTCTCTTTCCGTATCCATTCCACCCTAAAGATTCCCCCAAGACATGTGGATCCCCACTCCTGGCTTTTCTCTCGGCCAATCTCTGAGAGCATTCTTGCAAATCCCTGCAAGTAAACAGAATAGTTAAAAGACAAATCCATGCAAAAATAGATTTATATTTATTCACAAATACTCAATACCTTATGTCCTTCGTAAAACTGCAGTGTTCAATTTATCACAATGAAACATATTGCAACTACTGTAGTATCATGTGGCAGGAGTCAAAACCCAAACTGTATGGTTATTTTTTCATGGCTTCCCAGTTATAGTTTGAGAAGGAGAAAATGTGGAGTGAGAGATCGAATGTGCAAAAGATTATTTGACGGACCACACTACAATTTTACAGTGGTGTCAATCCAACCTGTTTCAAGCACTGGGGGCTTACAGGAGGAGAAAGGCACAAATCAATTTGGTAATCTATATTCAAAGGCTAATGAGCAGGTAGGAAGTGAAGCAGTGATACAGAAAGCTGGGCAGCTACAAGCTCTGAATAGTGATATGAGCCATTTTTGGCCATATAGCCAATAGCTGCCTATACAGTCAGGCAAGGGTGAGCTGATGCCAAGCATGGATGTTTGATGGCAATTATGGTATAAAACTCAAAAGAAATAGACACAGAAAACTTGCACCCATTGGTCCTGAATGGTATACACAGGTGTGCATATCCATTGCCTATGGACATTTCTCTGTTCTTATACCAACCTGAAAATGTCCAGATCCCTGAACAGAAAACACTAGATATACGGTGCTGCTCTCCCAGAATGCTCTGTTCAGCTTGCGCTCATTACTTGGGGTGGTGGACCAGATTCCCTTTTGCTGGGAGATCTCAAGGTTTCTCAGATTGCTGCTCTTCATTATAAAGTAACGCACCGATAAATTTGGACGTGGTGTAGGAGACTTTGAAGACTAGAACAGATTATAGAATAATATACATTATACTCATGAACATGTGCTGGCTATTGACATAAACCAAGTCTATAACAATTTGATGAGACTGTAATGAACCAATTATTAAGGGTCTTGGTTTTTAGCCACTTCCCTATACTGACTGCATGTAAATGAAAATTATCCGCACTACTTTTTATTAATAGTATATCAGACCAGTTCAAAATTTCACTTTAGAGTCAAGATTTCTAAAATTAGAGTGAATGGGGATAATTCATAAAAAGTGTCTGACACAAATTTTGTCTCAACAGGAGCACAGCCAATCAGCTATTACATTTTCATAAGGTGGCTATACACTGCGATTCTTGTTCAGAAAACGAATGGATCATGCAACAGTTGATAAGACACCACAAACTTAGTTTTTGTTATTTTGTTTGAAAATTTTCGATTGGTGAGGTTGGAAGACTTTTCTCGGCCCGAACAAAAATCAATCGGTGGGGGTTATCGTTCATCAAAAATCTTTGCAAGCACATGCACAAAAGGAAGGAGAATGGGAGAAAAACAACAAATGTATCTTCTATTTAAATAGTCCCTCCTTTTGGTGTGTGAATTTCAGGTTATAGGAGTTTAAACCGTATGATGGTGTCTTTATGTTTTTTACCCCAAATGGAAGCAAATGGAAAAATTCTGCTGCATAGGTGAAACGATCATTTTTGTAATTCAAAAAAATATGTTGGGTTAATATGTATAACAAATGATTTCCGAAATCGATATTTGACTTTGCTTGATGGGGAAGTCGAGCTAAAATCGAACAAGGGTTTTAAATCGAAAATCTACTAGTGTGTAGTACATATATAAGATAAAAGATGACTGCTTGCTATATCCAACTCACCCTAAAAGAATAAAATGGAATAAAAGTTAAGGTCAATTTTTTTCCCCATCTAATTTTTATTCTTGCTTTCAATGGTTAAAATGGAATTCAAGTCAAAACATTTTTCTAGTTCAGGTCTCATTGTCCATGTCCACACTGAAGAAAACCTAATTTCCTGTCCTGTAAGCCTTTGAATCTGGGAATGTTAGGGAAAATCAAAAATTTCCCATTCATCACAGGAACAGGGGGTAGAAGGAAAATCTGATAACGATTCTGACCTGTACTGCACACAAGATGCCACTTCCCTACTCTTTGGGGGCATCACCTTTTCCTTTCTTTTGTGTGCCTGGGAAAGGAAATGATGAGTAATCTACCCAATTGACAAAATATAGATGTATCTTGCTGCACTCCTTACCGGATTTGTAGTTTACCTGTTAAAGTCAGGCAGGTGCTTGTAGTGACCATGGACGGCACCGTGAAGTATACATGAAGTTCAAGAATTTCACCAGCACACCATTGATCAAGTGAAGTTAATCCATTTAATGACACAACAATACCATCCAACGCGTGCCATCCAACAATGCCATGCCAACGCATTGATCAATGGTGTGCTGGTGACATTCTTGATCTTCATTTACCCACTGGAAACACACAACACAGAAAAAAAAGAACTGACAGAGGTTCTATGCTGCACAAACAAAAAAATCTAGTTGCAGTTCCAATTTAATGCAGTCCAGATTTTCTCTGATGTGGTCACTAAGCGTTTGTTCTGCATTTGTAATTTTTACTATTAATTTCAATTACATTTGGAATGGAATTTTTACAATTTTTTAAAACGCGTTATATGCATGACATCTGGATATTTTATTTCTTGCTTTCATTATTTAATACATTGAAACCATATTTCTTATGCCTCCACCATTCACTGTTCAGTATGGAAAGAGACAGCATACATCTGTGAGCTAAGAGGCCTGAGGCTCAGGTGTCTTGGTTTACATAAAGCACATGTTTTATGTCAGCAAGTAATGTCTGTACTAGCTCTCAGAAAACATACAGCCTAACAGAGACAGCTGCTACAAAAATGAGCAAAGTCTGCAATTACTCAGATCCTTACCTTGACAGAAGCAGGTGAGGAGGGGCTTGTACAGGGACTGGTGCAACTAATGCTTTCCGATAACTTCCCCAACATTTGATCCGATTTATCTTCAAGGCGTTTTGGGTTTAAAACCACCTTCTCTTTATTTTTAACCTGTAGAGTTAAACCTGGAGGAGACTTCACAATCGTTCTGCAATATACAAAAAATAAAAATAATAATGGCTGCAACACTCTTTGAATGGGGTGAAAATCAGTTGACTTATATATTTTTTTTTTTTCCAAAGCATACAAGGTATTCTGTGATTGGAGGAAAGAACAAGGATGTGGCATGATCTCTCCTTCTCTAATCACAGATAGCCTTGCATTCTTTTTGTGAATGGGCAAGTAGTGAGGAGGGCGGGTAATGCGACCAGAGCATTTTACTGCTGGAGTTGCATTTCTCACTCCCCAATAGTGCCTGGAAGCTGGGCATTATGTGCGGGATACGGCAAGCTGCAAGGTAAGATTGCAGTGCAGTGCGTAAATTTGAATTTTTTTCTAAATGCTGGAGTTTGGCGTTAACATTCTATTTTGCAAATGAATGGAGTTTCTCGAACTAAAAACGACATTCATGGTTAGAATTTTGTTTGTTCCTTCCATTGTTTTGTCACAATGGTCGAAATCAATCGTCGAGTTGACCCCATTAAACTATTGGAAACTTAAAAAAACATTCTGAAAACAAATTAAATTCTACTGGAGTAAAGACTTGTGGTTTCAGAGGGTCTGCTGCCACACTGCAGAACTGGGAGTGAACTGGTAAAGGTTCCTTTGGACCACCGAATTAGTGAATTCGGTTTGCTGGTGAAGATTACCATTTCCTGAAAAACCCCAGTTCAGAGCAAACTGACTGAATATGCTGCTAATCTTGACTCATGCCAATCGATTCACTTATCCCTTATATTTACACCCAAAATTTTGTAATTACATGAACAGCAAACGGTGTTGCGGAAACCTGTTAGTAAAATTAGCACAATTACAGTAACCGTAAATCCTGATGTAGCAATATACCAGAAATAATACCTGTCCAGATGAGAGAGGTCATCAGAAAAGTCAGTATCTGAGCTCTTACGGCCATTACTGTTTCTCCAGGAAGATGAAACAGGAAGCTCTTCAGAAGAGATTGGTCTTGGTCTCTGCCCGATTCCAGAGGGCTGATGTAAACCTGCAGACTGTTCTTCGGTGCTCAGCACAGAAATTACTGTTCGGATGGTGGCCTCATCTGTTTGTGTCCATGGCTTTGAGGGTGCCCGCATTCTCCTCAGAAACAAACTATGCCACTTTTGCCGCAGGTGTAGCAGGAGACCAGCAGCCTAGCAAATGCAAAGTGTTAAAAAAACATGTTTTCAATCATACAAATTAGCAAACACTGCACAGTAATGAAATTACTACAAACATGCTCTAGGGAGTTATGAAGTTCACACACTGTATTGTAACAACCTTCCATTAAAAAGAAGGGAGATAATGGCAAAGTAGCATAGCCTAAGTGGGAGGATTGTGAAAATGAAGCTGTGCCATGCAAAAATGAACATACAGCAAAGATCCCAACAGGACACAGACATGTAAATATGCTGCTTATTCTGTGCCAAGACTAGGGACATTAAAGTATTTGCATATCCTTAACATGCAGTAAATAACTTTATAACAAGCCATCCCTGACCTCTCTAGCTGCACGTACTATAAAGTTACTCATTCCTATAAGATCACAACAAGGCTCTAAAGTCACCAGTTTCTACCAGCTTAGAAACATCTGCTTTCTGTTTACATTAAAAGACTGGTAAGCTGCCACTATGGTGTAATAGAAATTAATAGAAAAAGAGCTAAGATTTAATTGCCTCTGTTGTGACAAGGAATTTCTCAACAATGCTTATAGCTACAGAGGTGAATGAGAGCTTGTTTCTACTCCTTGTGCAGAATAAGGTACATACTTTAGTGTGCATAGTCTACCCACAGGTTCACTATAACCTCATCATAACATTCTAAAATCCACCACTGGCTGTGATAATTTCAAATATATGTAAACCAAAAAAGACTAAAATCTCATATAAGCTTTAACATGCTAATATCACTTTCAGGTCATTTTCAAATTTTCAGCACCACCAGAATAAAGCAAAGAATAAAAAAGGTAAATACAAGTATTTTATCTAAAAAAAATAAATCAGTTATTCAGTTATTTGTGATACACACTTCTTTAGCAAACTACTGTAGATGCCATTCAGTTAAAGTTGTTCACAAGATGTTCTCTAAAACCAACAATATCAAAATAATGTAAAAGATTGTCATATGGTTTTCTTCCTTTTGATGTAATCCATATTACACTACCTTAAAGGAGAACTATGAGGTCAGGGCTTTTCCCCATAGTTCTCCTAAGGGTAACGGGAGGGTATGGGTAACGGGAGGACAGAAACTAGCATCCTCACGTCACCCAAAGCTCAGTATACCACAAGCTACGAGGTATACGGAGACGCTGCAGCCGGGACAGATCCCGACATTACTGTCTGGATCCACCCAGCTGCGTGAGTGACAGCTGGCTCTGCCTATCTAGAGGCAGTGACAGCTGTACCTGCCCAGTCCGTTCCGCCAGTCAGCGATGGAGGATCGGAGCGGGAAATCCCTGCAGGGAGCCTTGAGTGACAGTCACCGCTCTCTGCAGGGACAGGATCGAGAAGTGAGCGAGCGACGGTATGCGTCAACTCCCACCATTTTATTCTATAGGGTCTTGGCATTCAGAAAATATATAATGTTGGGGGGTTTTACGTCATTTTCAGGCCTAAAATGTGGAATATAACATGGGTGCAAAAAATATGAAAAAAGGGCCTCAGTCATGAAGGGGTTAAAGCTCTTGCATTTAGCATAACTGGTGCATCCATTGTGCCTTTGCTTTAAAATAAAGCTGTTAGATTAAAAAGAAAAATGCTGTGAAACACACGGATATATTTGTGCTAGCGAACATTACCTCAGAGTCCAGCTTAAATTGTAGCCACTCATCCAGCTTAAGAGACGTCAACAAAGCTGTGGCCCTGTCTTCCATCTCACTGTCGCTGCTGTCATTGGGAACACCATCTAGGTTTGCTGCAATACACAGATTGAAGTTTTTTCAAATCAGAGCCGATTGATTTATAGATAGCAACAATAAGACCTCAATAAGCAATCAGCATCTAACATCAAATAATTGAGGAAACTGATGGACATGAGATCCTAACATAACGTATTAAACTGTATGCATCCACTATTACATATTGCCCTCTGTACAAAACACTTCTTCTGGGACTGATCATAGTGCTTACCAATTCTACTAATGTGGTTTAAAACTGAAAAAAGTATTTCCAAGTTTTTTTTTAATTTAAAGATAAACATTAAAATGAGATCAGAATAATGGCAATCTTGTTAATGTGTTATAAAGTTTTAAAATGCTTGCTTTGATATATAGCTGTTTTTACATATGTACATATGGGTGCCATGACATTTTATCATTACCTATACAGCCCTGCTTCCTGCTTTGTAGTGTTACACCATGGTTGTTCTTTACTGCTCCTTTTCACAATACAAGTCTATGTTGAAAAACTGAAAATAATATACTTCTTGTACCTGCTGATGTCAGATCAACAGATGTTAAAACTACAATTCCAACCAAAAAAGTTAGAACCTCTGTCAAATTTTTATTGCTGGCTGTGTCCCCATCTAATGTTCTTCCCTAATTTCCTGTCCCAGTGACATGACAGGAAATAAGTGGAAATGGTTTCCAATGTGAGGGAATATTATCCTTTCTTACCTTTGTCACTGAGGAAATTTGGAATTCCCCTTACTCTGTCTTAGTTGCAATGGTCACCATGACAAAAAATGAGGGTAGACCAGCTCAATATGGGCACACAGTAACCTGACCAGAGTCCATCCCTTTCACACTCTATCCCCAAAAAAACAAAAACCCCAAGTTTTGACTTAACTTTAAAGGTATATTTCACCTTTTGCAAAAAAATAACAAATATTTACAGAGAAAACAAATGTGCATTTATTCTTTTTTTTTGTATTTGATTATGGAGCTGGAGGAAGTTATCGATGGACTACAAGTATTTGACATCACCACACTTGTACTCCTTTGAGAACTACAAGTCCTTCTGCCGTAGTGGGGTTTTTTTCATTCATATCCTGTGAATAATTTTTTGAATGAATGACGCAGCTCTGCAGAGGGAGCCACACATGGTCACTTTTAAATCAAAACTACGCAGCAGCCTATGGGAAGAAGTACCTTGTGATTCAGACAAGTGGGGAGGGTTGAGGATGGAGGTGAGTTTTAAGTAGTCAGGAAGACTTGTTGTCATGGCTAATCTACAAATCTCTACATTTTATAAAATAAAAGTTAGGAAACGCAAGCATGTCAAATCTAGAAAAGAACATAAAAATACTAAAATACCAACTCCTAATATCTGTTATTGAAATGACACTATCCTTTTATGTACATTAAATGTGGTTGGTCTAAAAGGTACAACAAAACTATTATTTTTGGTCAACACTCCGGCCTTACACACTCACACTGAATGTCTTACCGTGGTATGTAGACTCCTGTAATGCATTGCTTGGCAGTCGGGCAGGTCCTGAGAAGATTGCTACTGTGACTGGTGTAACCGCTGTGCAACATCTAATGTTCGCAATTCTATGTGCCCGAGTCATTTCATCATATATCAGCCAATCTGTAGGCAACGTTTGTATTGCTGCTGCCTGACCATTCTCAGGGGGGATCTGTTCCAACAACAGTAAACATTTATTTGGTTTTGTCTATATTACAATGGAAAGGCAAATATAACACAATATATATATTCAAATCCCCAGCATCACAAATGGAAAGATTCTCCTACTACAACTAGGAAATGAAAAAGAACAGTTACTGTATTTGTGGATGTAGTCATTTAAAAATCCACAAATATCATATATAATAACAGATGGAGGATTATTAAGTCAAGGAGGTTAGGGACAGAGACAGTGGATAAAGCTAGAGGAAGCAAAACATCTCCATGTGTCATGGTAGGCTTTAACTCAAGTGTAAATTGCTGATCTTCTGGGTCTAGGAGACCAGGGACACTGTTTTAAAGCAACGTAGGTGGTCAAATCCAGTTGTTAGAGGAGCAAAGAGCTAAAAAAAACCCAGAATATCTACTAATATATGCCACGTAAGATATGAAGTAAAAACTGAAGGGGCTAACACAGGGGGAAGGGTATAGCCTATAATGGAGAGACCTCATCCTATAAGCAGGGTACACAACACAGAGTAAGACTGTAAAAGGGCGTGCTCCCGCGCCCTTAAACAATGGCAAGAGAATAAACTAAATAAGCAGACACTCAACAATTGCTATACATGAGAGGGTTTATATAAGGCAAAGAGTAGTGGCAAATGCTAATAAATCCTTAATAGTTCTTACAGTGACCCTAGACTCAGGAGTTAAATCTTAAAAATGCATTTGAGTACCTTAAAGGAGATCTATGAGGTGAGCGATTTCCACTCATCCTCATAGTTAGAGCCGACCTGTGACAAAGAAGCTGTCACAGGTCGGATCTATCGATCGGGAAGTGAGCAGAAACATGCACGGTCTGCTTACTTCTTGATCGTCTCCCTGCAGAGAGCCGTGACTGTCAGTCACCGCTACCCACAGGGATCCCCCCCCTCCCCTTTCCAATCCTCCAGAGCTGAGTGGAGGAACGAACGGGGGAGGGGGCAGGCACAGCTGTCTCTGTCTCTAGATAGGCAGAGCCAGCTGTCACTCACGCAGCTGGGTGGATCTCGGCAGTAATGTCGGGATCCGTCCTGGCTGCGGCGCTCAGAGTATATTGCCCGCGATATACTGAACTTTGGTTCACGGGAGGACGCTAGTATATATGTCCTCCCGTGACCCTAAAGAGAACTATGGGGAAAACCACTTACCCCATAGTTCTCTTTTAACTATTAACAAAAATGTATCTTATTTGTGTATCACTCGGCTGTAGATCCTCAAATCATCTCTGAATTCATGCTGACACTGTCCTTGCTTCTGGAGGGTGGCCACTGCTCCAAGCTCCCTCCTGTGATGGACTACAATCTCAATACAAATTAGTAAACTAAATGTGAGATTGTAGTTCATCATGGGAGTGTGCATGGAGTGGTGACTACTTTACAACACACACAGGGAACATGGGGAACAAAAGTAGCCACCCTCTGGAAGGAAGGACAGTGTCCATTACAATCTCAATTATTGTAATGCTCGCATGGATTCGCCCACCTGATGCATTTCGTCACTATTGACTTCTGAGGCGACGGTCTTCATACCTCAGAGGAAGTCAATAGTGACGAAATGCATCAGGTGGGCGGATTTTTTCTATGTTTATTATGGTTTATAGTGTCTAGACCATTAGACCTTGAGCTTTTTCTTACTATCATCAGCACAGGCATTGTGCAACACAGGTGCTGTGTATGACACAAAATTGTTTATCCCTTTGTGACAATTTTACATTTCATACTATTTTTCTCACATTTTAGGAATATTTTTTGAGTTTGAAGCGCAGTGCTATTTTCTTTTTTCCTTCAAAGCTTAAACTTGACACGCATACAAAATACGCAGCTATCCTACTGAGGGTTTCCATTTTTCATGCGGGCATAGCTGTATTACACTGCTATTCTTCTTTTCTTAGCAATCTGGTAAAGGGAAATTCTACAGCTCATTAATTAGTAATAGAGGAGAGGCTTTCTCAAATATCTCCACTACAGGCTCTCTCATATAAAGTCCAATGTATCAAAGTGACAGTACTAGGTTTCCCACAGCCTCCAGTTAACACATTATATGTTAAATCCCCAGCATCACAAGTTAGATAAATAAGATTTTCAGACCTATTCCATGTCAGTGATGCAGATGCCAAAGGCACAACATAACAGCCTGACAGCTAGCTTTAAATGCAAACAGTGTCAGTACCTGAATTAGACTTGGTATCAGCCTCGTGCAGTCCCTGTACAGAAAGACGGGGGGGAGCAGCACAGGGAACCATTCAGTTGTGTAGTAATGCAAGGAGCATGCTGGACGGAAAGAGAGCTAAGTGACAGAGAAATTAGATCATGTCTTCTTCTTTTACTGTCCATTCACTGGTTTTAAACCTGGTGTGCAGAGTTTTCTTCGTGGAGTGTGAGCTGAGACAGGCTGGGGAGCTGTGCCTGCATCCGAGATGGGAAGCGGATGTCCAAGCATGGGCTTTTGGAAAGGTATTTTTTTTAAAGCAGTGCTATGTAAATCTTAGAACCGTATGAACAGAAATACAAATCCTTTGTCAGGTAAAACAGCCCCCTTTCATGAATTTTAGCTGTAGATTCAGTTGTTGCTAAAGTTTAGTTTTAACAGCTAAGGGTCAGTGTACCAGGATGTTAAATAGTGAGTATAATATAATACAAAGTATGAAAGAAGAATACAACTGCCCATTTCCATGATAGAGATTACCTTTTTATACTGTGGCTGACTGAGGACTGAATTAGGGTGGAGGCGCACGCGTTTCTCCTTGGGTCCAGTGAACATCATCTTCTCTCTGTCCACATGTATTAAGTTTGGGTACATCCCAGCCACCAGAGCTGCCTTTACTACTGCCCAGTTCTCTGAGTTTGTATTTACATCTCTGATGTCTCCTCCTCCACGAGCCCTGACAAAGCCTGCACAGAAGCACCATAGCATTAAATGACATACATGGAAAAACTAATCTCACAATTTGTATGTATTGCCTGACTATCACCTGAAGCCCTGAGCTGTCCTAGCAGCTGTGTTCTCATTCCAATAATAATTTCCATGGTAGCCTGAGACAAGAAATTCTTCTCACAGAAGGCTCGTTCCCACCCATCACTGCGTGCTTTCTGCCAGGCCTGCAAGATATACATATAGATATTATTACACACTCTACATGTATATTAAACAAGAATTAAAAAAAAAAAAATTTTGGCATGTCTTACATAATGAAATAATTTACTGAATTGTGGTCAACCTACATTAGCTGTATTATGAACCTCTATTCCACAGACACTGAATGATGTGCAGAAATATGGCAACTTGTGGAATGGGTCATATGATTTCTCACCTACTGCCACCCTGACTAATTTTATAACAGTGCAAAGTCCAATTGTCTGTAGTAACACTGGGGGGCTATTTATAAATCTTCTGCTGCCACTAGATGGAGCAGAGGAACATAGTAAATTCTTATGCTCCTCGGCTCCATCTAGTGGCAGGAATGCCGTGCAAATGGAATTCGAATATCGTAAGGCTGGGTGCAAAATTTAAAAATAGACCCCAAAGTATTAATTAGAAAACTGAGTAACTGAGCAGTCAGTAAATAGACTATTCAAGTAGGGCTGAAACAACTAATCAATAAAAAATTAAAATAAAATAAAAAAATCGATAATTGATCATGAGAATCAGTGTCAACGATTCTTATTATCGATTAGTTAAATCCGCCGCCACTCTGCTCCCCGTTCTCCTCCCTGCTGGTGCCGGCAGAGGTGACACAGACCACTGCAGCTGGCACCATTAGGGAGGAGAGAATGCTGTGCCTCTGAATGGGCAAAGTAATTGTCAGTTTCGGCAAAAAAATTTTGCCGCAGGAGGTGCATTGCGGTGCCATTCATTTAGATGGCATCCCGAATGCACCTCCAATCCGCAGTGTGATCGCCCACACTGAAATGCACGGTACTGCAATGCCCTGCGTTCCAATGCCGCACGTTTTTAAATGTGCATACCGTATTATTATATTCAAATAAACTTTATGTTTGTAAACACTCCATTTGTGTATTTTATTTTAAATAAATTATATTAATATATTTTTTACTTAATCCGATTAAATTGGAAAAATAATCGGCCAACTAACCGATTATGAAAATAATCTTTAGTTGCAGCCCTATATTAAAGCATCACAAGTTTCCTAACAGAGATACAGGGGACTCAAAAAATATCTCAAAGGAGCAAGTTAATTATTCATCCTATTTTGTTTAACTTCACCATACCTGGAAAGCCCTGAGTAAAGCCACATGATCACTGAATGTGTCTGCGGTAAATCGTTTTCGACTTAGCATGGCAGCACGTTTTTGGGCAGCTTGCGCTGGTAAAAGAAATGGATCCCGATATGCTAAAGTGCAGGCAATGGTAAGGATGGGGTCTAAGCACTTCAGCACCACGGCACACAGCACCATTTTCCCAAGGTGAGGTTCTACTGGCAAATCAACCAAGTGATATCCAAGTTCTGTCAAATCTTCCCATGTGTCCATTGCATCAATTGCCTAAAAGAAGAAAAGCAACACAATGAGCTTATTCAACTAAATCAGTATGCAGCATAAAATTACAGTGAATTCAGAAAGTTGCTAAATATATTTATTCTTAACATTTTATGAAACACGTAAATATTATACAGTAAATTTTAAGGCTCTTCATTATGTGTTCCTAAAATAAAGCCTTTAAAAAATACTTTGGGGTTTAAAAGTGCATTTGTTTATAGATCACCTTTCACAACATATATAGGAGACAACAGTCACTAGCTTACTAAAAAAGTAATTGGTTACCAGTAACCCCACCCCCCTGCCCCAGTTCTTTGTCCAATACAGAGCCAAATACTTAAACAAATTTTACAAAATAATGGGATCCACCTCTTTCCCTACTATTAAAGCTGGACTCTGGAAAGGTTTAATAAAATTACCATTGCAGTTAAATCTAGGGATAGAAGAATAAGCTGTATTAGCGTACTCCTCTTCTCTCGGACACCATGGGTTGTGGGTAGGCCCTTGGCATCCTCATGTACAATGCAAGACTGCTGTTCCTGCACTGCACATGGTGACGTCAGAGTGTTGGAAAGAAGAGGCTGTCGGGGACCGATTGGAAGCCTGTCGGTGCAGACCTAGACTTAACAAGCAGTAAACTCTTGCAGTGTGGGGGAAGGCAGCCCACTGCAAGGATATTTTTTTTTTTTAAATCCCAACATTCAGCTTTTAGCAGGCACTCTCCAGGTCCTGGGGGCAGTAGAAGGCATCCACACCAGGACATACAGCACTGAAACATGTATTGAAGTACTTTGCAGTCCACTGCATTAGGCAGCTCATTCAAAATAATGGGCTGCAATGCATCTCAACACACACATTTTATTTATGCTGCATTTTCTGCAGTGCAGTACACTGCAACCCAAATTGTGTGTTGTGGTGTGCTGCAGTCTGTTGCAGCATAGGTGATACACACAGCCGAGTGCAGCACAGCTTTCTATATTCCCCTGGTGTTAGGCACATTTCTGATATCTTTCTTAAATGCCAAAAGAATTATATGTAGGAAGGTACCTGCTAAAATGTGAGGGTTAAAATAAGCACAGCTGCACCCAGGTTCTGTAATCCTTCTTGCTAGATGATATTTTGGACAAATTGGGGATGCTTTAAAGATTTAATCCACCAAAATGTATATTTCAGTTAGCAGGTGCTGGACAGTTAAATCATAACAGTTCTTTACATCCCTTGTATTTACTATTTATATTATGAAGAATGCAATAGTAGGAGTGGGAAAACCCAACGGTGAATGATTACGGACTCCAAGGTAAGCCAAACTATGCAGAGGTATCTTCACCCTGAAGCCCTTGAGAGATAAAAGAAGTCGGGGCTTCACTTGTAGCAGACAAACCCTTGTAATATGATCACAAAAATGGAATGGATTTTAGAAAAAATCCTTTGTGCTGCAATACTGGATTTCACCATAAGGTGGTGTAACAGGTGAACGCTAGTACAAATGCAGTAGCTTTCAACTCTTCTGAAACCCAGACATTATGACAGAAAGGTACGCCTCTCTTTTTTTAATCTGTGGAGAGGGTCAGAAATTGAAATTGCAGTGTTTAGAGGAAATCTGTTTTAACTAAACAAACATGAAACAAGAAACACATTGACATAGATTGCATAATGTTTACCTTTAGCATCTGAACAGCATTTCGTACAACTAAGGCTGGTGGTGGCTCCGGGGCCTTCATTAGAAAATCCGCAATTGGACAATTAATAGGAGCTAATAATTTTGTATGCAAGCAAAGCTCCTGTGAAGGGAATAACATACTACGTTAAAAGCATCCTGACACAAACTACATTCTGATTATTACTCATTTATAAATCAGCAAGGTAGCCCTTACATGAAGAGGCATTCGCAATAGTTCAGGTGTCTGAAACTCCAACATATTTTGAAAACGAAGCTTGCTGAACAGGCGGAAACAGATTCCAGGTCTGCAGCGCCCAGCTCTGGAAAATAAAAGCATGTGTCAGATTGTGGGCCCCTCCAGCCCCAATTTCTTAGGACCCATTCATACTGATGCAGTGTATTGACATGTGTATATGTGCACTGCATTAAAGGTAGCCCATTCATTTGAATTGCCTAATGCACCAAAATAGGCGCTTGTACCATTTCTGGCTAACGGAAGGGGCCCGAAACATTAATGGGTATGCATGGGGTCTAGTTCACACTGGATCCGTTGCATTATGTTGCACTGAAAATAGTAGTAACGCAACAGAACGGAGTGGGGTAAACTAGCCCCATTCACATCCATTCATTTTTTTTGGTGCCCCTCTGTTAGCAGTCGTTGAAAATCGTATTGCAACAGATCGCAACAGATCAGGTTTGAATGGGCCAGAGGCAGTATAGCATTATTACTTTTGGATTGAGTGGGGCAGTGGTAGAACTTCTGTTAGGATTGTACTGCTATGCGGGGCTTCGTTAGATTTCAGTTTCTGTCCTGCTGACAACATTTTGTCTGACAAGGAGTGAGGATAACTCTCAAATAACACAGACAGAAATAAAAAAAATATTTTCTTTAGTAGAGTAAGGGAAGGCTAGAACCTCTGTCATGTTATTTCAGTCTGTTTCCCTGTTGCACATTTTCCTTCCCTTCCTGTCTGGTGAAACAGTTATCAGCAGAACAGCAAGTGAAGGTACATCTCTCTAACAGGGCCCCGGATAGCAGTAAAAACCCAAATGGCACTCTAACCCTTCTGCACTCTATCCAAAACTAAATAAAAATGTCAACACTCTCTTACAGTTATCTTTTCTATACAGTTGTGGACACTTTGACATACACAATTGTAAATGTCTTAATTACTACTTTCACATAATGTAAATTGTATAGGGCTACAACTGATGATTATTTTCATAATCGATTAGTTGGCCAATAATTTTTTCGACTAATCGGATAAAAAAAAACTGAATACCATCCTTAATTTAAAATAAAATACACAAATGGAGTGTTACAAAGTTTACTTCAGAATAAAACTGCAGGCATAATTTTTTGCCATCGCACTGCATTGGAATGCACGGCAATGCAGTACATGCATTCCATTGCGGGCGATCACACTGTGGGTGGGAGGTGCCACTGAAATGAATAGCACTGCAACGTACCTCCCGCAGCAGAATTTGTCAGGCCGAAACCGAAAAAATGACTTTTTTCCCACCCGTTATACATTTTTTTAAATAATTGTATTGTAAGCACATGGTGCTTGAATGGCTTCAGCCAGGGAATGACAGCTACCAGTGGCAAGATTCTGCAGATGGCAGCTGAATGTAAATACAGCAGTTAGTGGGCTGGTGCAATAACCAGCATGCTATTGGCATTTTCAATTTGCAATAACCAATAGCAGGCTGGCTATTGCACCCGCCCACTGCTTGCTCTGCCCTCCTCTCAGCGTAGAGGAGAGAGCTAGGGGATCCAACCAAATAATCAACAATGAGAATAGTTGACAACTATTTTCATTATCGATTAGTTGGTTGCAGCCCTAAAATTGTTTACATTATTCATGTTTTTGGTATAGTTCTAGGTGTTGTTTTAATATTCAAAAGATCATAGATAATTATAATCTCAAAGTATCCTGTGCATATGAGGGGGATTTAAGAACTGCATGCCGAAAACTCCATGAGGAATTTTGGATAAATTATTTTTTACATGGCAAGACTTAACCCGTGTAGATTAATTCATCTGCAAAATGTTTTATTTCTGTCCTGGCTCAAATAAATAATTACAAAGTCAATACCTTCCTTTTCTTTGAATAGCACTAGCTTTGGAAATCCAAACCATCTTTAGCATGGTGACATGGTTTAGAGCATCGAAAGATTTCTGCAAGAAATAAACACCCAGGATTCAGATTGAGCAGATTATTACTTATAGGATGCTTTTGGGAGAAAATGTTGAAGTGTTATGTTAAAAAACAATTCTAAGAAGCAAGCACCAACAAATGTGAGCCATTAATGATATCTGAATATTGTAGCATATGTTCACTCGATTGCCATAAATCGGGGCTCTCTGATCCTCTGTGACCAGGCATGCGGACACTGGGAATCTGCTTGAAGTGCAATTCCTGAAGCATATGTAGTGAAACTTCCCTTCCCTCTGACTCCTATATCACATAAAAGATCCAGTGCAGATCTAAATTTGATTGGTGGCTGGAACAATCATGAGGATATATATATATATATATACACACACACACACACACACATATATATATATATCTATATATCTATATCTATGTATATATAGTTGGCCATACACTATGTGAATTTCGTCCGGTTCTTGATGAACTGCTGAAATTCACACAGTTGGTGCCGTTGTCGACACCCTTTCGCCTAACATCCCTTGAGCAGCTGATCAAAAGAGCCAGTCAGAAAATCTTGAACGAACAGAGCCGGTAGCCAATCAGCTGCCGCCGGTCACTGTCAAAATACAATGAAATCACCGCTCGTAAGCATCAATGGAGGAATCCGTTATATGTTCTTTGTTCAGCGGGCAGGTTGAATGAAGAAAACATTACAGTGTATGGCCAAAGTTAAAGACAGCAAGGAGCTTCCAATGGGTGAGTTTGGGAGTTTCCCCAGATTTTCTTTTTAACCTGCATAATTACTTATCTGAATATAGACACAAAACAAGCATCTTTGTGAATGTATATGTTTTATATTAAAGAGTAACACTGCTAGGCATCACCTGCATCTAAACTGGCAATGTATCAAAGCAATTTCAGAAAAACAAACACTCATTATGGGTAGACTCTCCGTTCCTCTATCAGTCAGGTGGGTAAAAGTGCTGACTGATGGTAATTAATTATAACCACATCTAATATTAACACAATTGTCTGCATTCCTATTAGATCAGATGTTTTCTAGTGACAACTATTCAAATGTTTTCAACTACATGGAGTACAAGTCCAATAATTAGTGTAAAAGGGAAAAACAAAAACATAGTGTTGCTATTCTGCCCTCAAATGTTTTTTTCACACAATATCTAAAAAAAATCCTCACCCTGGCGTGAATGGTGATCTTTTAAAAACAGAACATCAAAATTTAGAGCTCCACAGTCGATTTAACTTACCTCTTTCACTTTGCCAGAGTCTATAACAAACACGACATCATTAACGGTGATACTGGTTTCTGCTATATTAGTGGAGAGTATCTGTAAAAAATAGATCAGTTACACCACGGGTTGACTAACATTGGCTGAACGAAGACAGAGCTTCATATAAAGGGAAATTATATGGGGTTTTGCAATATTTATACCTTAGTTTCACCTTTGTTAGTTCCTAAGGTGAAATGTACAAAGTCTTCTGACTATGTTATACTTGCAAATTAGAGAGTGAGCTATGAAAGCTGCATACAACAGGCTTTTATCAGTAAAGCAGCTTTGGTCACCCTGGGAAACACGCGAAATAGAGCCTACAAGTACAGCCGCTGGCTGGAAATGTAAATATCACATTCAATATTTCTTTCACAACATTTTTATTGGGTTTTTTTAAAATAAGGAAATTGAATGTACAAAAAAAGTTTGTTTCAAGGCATGGTTAAGACAAATGATCAAAACAGCAGTGAAAACAGAGTGGCTAACTGCTGGCAGTTATACAATAAAATCACCTCTGACCAATGTAACTGGGTGATCAGGGAAGGCTGGGGTTAACCAAGAGCATTGAGAAGAGGTAGAGCACAATAAGGAGGGGGTCCGAGATGTGGAAACCTGGGGTCACAAAGAAAAGAGGGGGAGATAAAAGTAAAAAAGGTAAGGGAAGAAAGACGAAGAGGGAAGTAGAAGATAAAAGGAGAGAGGAATAGAATAGTAAGAAAGGAAAAGAGAATGTAAAGCAACTCGAAGATGCCTGAAATTTAGATGGACAAAAGAGAAGTCCTAAAAATAGGCGGTTTAGAGTGCGTGATCTAGCCCACGATATGGGCAAAAAGCGTTCATGAACTAAAATAGAATTAACACAATTGTTAACCTCTTCAAAACTTAGGGACAGGGATTTCCAAGCTCTGGCTATGCTCATTTTAGTGGCAACAAAAATGTGACTAACTAAAATCTTCTCAAAATAGGACAAGGCAGGGATAGGCCTAAGCAAAAGCGCATTACATGGATCCCACCATAAATTAACATTAAGGATTTAACGGATAAGGTTAGACATGGACATGTCCACGACACATTGTACCGATATTCGAACAAACTCAGTAGGGCTGCAACAACTAATCGATGGTGGAGGGAGGGGGAGAGAGAGAGAGAGGGGGAGAAAGAGAGAGGGGGGAGAAAGAGAGAGGGGGGAGGTTTTTTTTTATGCAACCAAAACAACTAGTTGAAATAATAAATCGGGCAACTAATCGATTATGAAAATAATTGTTAGCTGCAGCCCTAAACCTCGGAAACAGTTGGGTGGGTAAAAAGGGATGTAATTTAATCCAGGGTCATATGCAATATTTAACAAAAACCTGAATGTAAAACTATTTTAAACAATTTTTAGTTCCAAACATGAAAGAAAATAATTTACAAAACACAATACATCCTCTTTAATAAAACACTTACAATCTTCCGGATCCCAGCTGGAGTATTCTTCAATACCTTCTTCTGATCAGATGTCTGCATGTTTGAGTGCAGCATGAATATCTGGAATCTTGCACAGTTCAGAAAGAGAACATAGTTATAGACTCCAATAGCTTCAATATCATTTATATATGTAATTTATTGAGGTTTTCATGTCCACCCCCTACTGAAACTATTTCCTACAAAGTGCTCATTGACTGCAGAAATATACATCACACTTGAAAAATATATACCTATTGGCATTATCCGCAAATCTCTTGTCATCATACAAAATGCGATCTCTTAATCCTACAATCTCATCATATCCTGGAAGAAATATTAGTACGGCCCCTGCAAAACATAATCAGTATTGCTGAAGATCAAAATATTGTATGGAGTATAGGAAAAAGTATTTCTGATACATTTAATGTATCAGACACAGGTCAGTTCAGCAGCAGATACCAGATGTCCCAACCCCTTTAGGAGTCATCCAGTCTCCAATGAATAAGGACACCAAAGAAAGACATCCAAGACAACTAATGACACTGTACCTGACTCAGAAGTTTGACAAATGTTATAAAGCACATGCATTATCAGATCAAGGTCCACTTTCTCATCATCAAAACTGTGGTGGTACACTTTGAGGAGTTCCTGCTCTTCTGCACTGAGGTTACTGCTGCCAGCCTGGACCAGAGATGTTTCATCCAAACTGTTTGGCTCCTGTGAAGCACTAAACACATAACATAACATAAATTGGTGCTAGAGCATCTGGACAGAAGAATTGAGGATCAAAAAACACAGTACTAGTTACCTGTAGGACTCCAGCAGGTCCACAACTTCAGCCTGTCCAAAGTGTCTAGCCCAGTCCACAGCCTTCCTACCAGAAAAAGCAACGTGTGGGGAAAATGTTTTTATATCCTGTTACAAATCATAAACAGCCGCCGTATCTTAAATTGCAATAAATGTCCATTAATGCTCTGGGCTTATTCAGTAAGGTGTAATAGACTCACAAAGTGCAATTAACTAACACATCAGAATATATTGCTCTGACTACAACTGAAATATAATATGATGAGTTATTAGGATCACTGACTTTAGGCCTCGTTCACATTGAGCGATTTATCGCGCGGTATTTACAGCGCGATATCGCTCTTCAATGCTTTGCAATGGTGCAAAGGGTCCTGCTGTCGCGGGTCGTGTGTCGCTACAGCAGGACCCTTTTTGGAGCGGATTTTGCCGCGATTCAATGCTTTTTGATGCAAGCATTTGCGCAATATCGCGCAAAATGCAAATCGCGCGACAAACGCGTGATTTGCGAATCGCCAAGTGTGAATGGGGCCTTACATCTCATCAGTGCTTTCTGTGATGCTTAAAGTGATATTAAAGTCCCTCCCCCTCATGTTAATGTTAGCACTTACTTTAAATGATGTCTCTTATTCCAATCTTCTTCTTTCCTGATGTTTTCATCTGTCCCTCCAGCGGTGTGGCGGCTCTCCGATCCAGCGCTGACTGCTCTGTCCCTGCGATCCAGCGGTGTCTGCATGCGGGTGCACGCGTCCATAGACTTACCTTGCGTCTCTGCTCGTCTCCCGGCCGAGAATCGGAATTGCGCATGCTCCCGCCCCAAGATCCTTTGCGGCCGTACGAGCAGTTCCTGATTCTCGGCGCGGGAGCGCATAGCGATAACGAGGTAAGTTTAAACCTAGTTAAAGCGGTTTTTTTTTTTTTTACTTTTTGCCTATATCTACTGCTTGCTAGCAGTAGATATAGACAAAAAAAACAGAGGGTTTAGACCCCCTTTAAATGAATGAGCTTTGTATATCTGAAATTACAGTAAAAAGATGTATATAACTGATACTGGGCTATGCGATTCATTGATGTATCTAAATCCAATTTTTTGTTTTCATTTTAAGTACGGTAGTGGAGGGTTAAAACCGCTATCAGGTTGTTTTTTTTGCCATATTTTGTCTCTTCCCTTTCTGTCCTGTAGAGAACAGGAAGTTAGAAAATATCTTTCCAATGTCAGGGAAATCAATTCGGCAAGAAGTGTCCCTGTTGTAAGATATCACCTCTAGTGCTGTTCTGGTGGCAACTCAAAATTGTGGATTTCCCATAACGTCTATTCCTGACAGTGGTTTTAACCCCTCACCACCACTTTATCCAAAACCAGAAGAAAAAAAAAAAGAAGTTTACATTTTTCTGACCCTAGTGTGTCCTGAGGAACACCAAACTATGTGTAGAGAATGGAGCTTAGCCCCCTGTGCGATAGCAATAAAGTGTAAAAAAAAAAAAAAGTATCATAGGAAAAAATTTTTTTTTTAAAACAGCAAAATCAATTTAAGTCCCCCGCATATATAAACGTAAATATGCATTGGGTGCGCCTACATGCGAAAACAACGATTACACCTGACATGTTAAAAGAGAACTATGGGGTAAGTGGGGTGACAATACTGTGGAGATCCAACCAGCTGCATGAGTGAAAGCGGGCTCTGCCTATCTAGAGGCAAAGCCAGCTGTGCCCGCCCCTCCCCCGTCCGTTCCGCCAGTCAGCTTTGCATTTTCTGCAGAAGACGTGTATCCAAACCTCTGTTTTTAACCTGCGTGTGAGACAAGTTTTTTTACATGCTAGCTTGTGAGTGTGCCAGGAAAACTTTTTGCTGTTTTACTAGTTACCCGACATGACACCATCTTCCATGTGTTACCAAAAATTGGATAATATGCCGCAGCTCACAGCGCTCTCGTCCTGACTCCTGCAGCGCTCGGCGGCTGTCACTTTCTTATCTCCCCGCTGGAACAGCGGCCAGCGGGGAGAAAATAAACAAGGGATGACCAGATGTATCGGCCGAAACATGGCTCTTTCGGCATTATGCCAAAAGTGCCATTTTCGGCCGATATGTTTCGGTGGCCGATATATCGGTGCATCCCTAATAATAATAAATGTTTCATAACATAGGGAAAAACTATATTTTTTCAAAATTTTCTGAACTTTTTTCATTATATAGTAAAAAATAAAACCCCCCAGGGGTAATTAAATGCCACCAAGAGTAAGCTCTATATGCCCCCCCAAAAAAATGGTATAAGATTAATTTCAGTACAGCATTGCATGACTGAATAAACGTCAGTCAAAGTACCGCAGCGCTGAATACTGAAAAATGGCCTGGACAGGAAGGGGGTTTAACACCGCTGTCAGCAAGCGGTTAAAGTGTATGTTAAGGGTTAACTAATCAGTTTACCTGCCCCGG
Source organism: Nanorana parkeri (assembly GCF_000935625.1). Classification (NCBI taxonomy): domain Eukaryota; kingdom Metazoa; phylum Chordata; class Amphibia; order Anura; family Dicroglossidae; genus Nanorana; species Nanorana parkeri. The sequence continues at coordinate 985,597 of NW_017306848.1, read as the reverse complement.
TGACATTCACTCAATCTGCTGGTGCTTTGATTGCTGTCCCATGAGCTGGAAAATGTCTGAGCAGGGAGACTGTATTCATCACACCTTAAGGGCTTGTTCACACGATTTTCCGGTCCAGATCTGGTGCAGATCTGCAGACGCATTTCTATACGTGCAGTGCATTTTTTACGCGTTCCAGTTAGTAGTTCTTTTTTTTGTTGGGAGTTGGGCTGTCATTATGTTAGCTGCAGTGCGGAGCGTTTTCGGCTGGTTTTTCCATTGCGTTTGACGTGTACGTGCGTTTCTGGACCGGACAAAATGTGACATGCAGTATTTTTTCTGTCTGGACCGGAACGGACTGTGCTGGTGAGAACTGTTGCCCATAAAACACATAGGGATACATTTTTTGGTGCAGGAGCGCACGGATCTGGTCCGGACTGAATCGGACGTCGTGTGAACAAGCCCTTAGTTATACTTCAGGCTTTAAAGTGGTAAATTAAGAAACGCATACATCATCTGTCATTATACAAATCATTGTCAGCAGTGGGGGTGCTTTATAATACAGGACAAAGCAAAAACTTCACTAAGCACGCATGGTTATCAATTCATTTTTGTAAACACCCATTCTTTGCGCAAGCACCAACTGCTCATATTCACAAATGTGTCGACATGCCCTTAGTTGATCTGTTTTTCATAGAAACCATTTATTTGTTATCTTTAAGGTTAACACATAGAAAAAAAATTTGGGGCCATTTTGCATTTTTTATTTAGCCCATGTGCCTATAAACCTCATAAATATTGAGAAAGAGGATATGTCTCATCCATAACATTTCTGGCCAAACTTAATGATGTAAGGATCTAGAAGCAAATGCTACATTAAATGGCATAATAAAAGTGTCACAAAATGAGTTACGAGTATAATAAATGCATTCATCAGGCAACTGAAGATAACATAGATAGTACCTAATAACTTAAATAGTAAAGCCAACTATGCATACAGTCATTTAAATACATTAGCTATGCATTTACCATCCATTTGATGCTTTGCTGTGAACATTGGCTCCCATGCTAATAATCTGTTCCACCTGACTCAAAAAGCCCCGTCCAGCTGCCACCATCAAGGGAGACGCGCTTGTATCGCTGTGTCTGTAGTCAACTAAAAACAAAAAAGGGACAGTGATAGTAAAGACAGGATATTGTGACCTCCACAGCTTAAAGAAAGGATTCTACCAAACAACCTTCAAAGCATTTGACAAAAAAATCCTAAATATGAACTAGGAAGGATTTTTGAAAAATTATACACACATGGGCAAAGCACCAGAAAAAGTTATGATAGCGTAGTAATCGTATTTTTCAGTTTTCCGCAGGGTCAAGATAACGGGAAGGAGAAATAGGCTGCATTTACTGTTAAATGAAAAAAAAACAATCCTGGCATTAAGCTGTACATGGCTACTTATCCCTGCCTATAGGGAATAGGTGCCAAATGTATAGGGACATTTCATAGCAAACCAGTCAACCATTTTAAACTTTTGAAAGTAAAAGTCCTGTCTAAGAGCAGGCATAAAAAAAGGTGCCCACTATTACTATTAGGGCCCATATCGACAAGCTTTTCTTCACGCCAGACGGGTTTTACATACAAGTCTATGGGAATGCCAAACCCACTTGAAGCATGTCAAATGCAAGTCAGGAGGACAACCTCAGGTCAAATGCACCGGTCAATGAATTCTAAATGATCTCAGAAGCATCTTAAAGTGGACCTTTACCCCATTTCACACAAAAAAAAAAAAAAACACATCAGCATGCAGCTTTGCATGCTTATTTTAACCACTTCCCGTCCGCTGAAAGACGCTTGGACGGGAGTCTCCTGGATGCGGGTGGGCATCTTTAGACGTCCTTCGTGCCGGCACCCGCTCGTGCGCGCAGGAATCTGCCAGGATTTTAAACGGCCAGCGATGGCCGTTTACATACAAGCGGTCTGGCGTCCGTAAAGATGCGCGATTGCTTGTATGATGCAAGTCAGGGTGACCCCTCTCTTACCTCTTCTCGTCGTTCACGCCGCCGCCGCGATCCCGGGCGTCAACCATCCCGGGCGATGTGGCGGCTCTGTGCACTGAGAACGGAGGGAGTTCAGTACAGATCTCCCTCTGCTCTCCGCTCGGTCTCTGAATGCAGGAAGTGATGTATATTACATCACTTCCGCATTCCCCTGTCACTCTCCGGTACAGAAACCGGAGAGAAGCTGATGAAGCACATCTAAGCTTCAGCTTCTCTCGGGGGTCCCTAGGTGAGGACATTAGGGGTCTTAGAGGCCCCTGATGTCTCCATAAAGGGGACCTGTCACTGTAGTTTGTTATTACATAGGGGACTTCTTAGCACCCTATGTGATAACAATAAAGTTGAGTGTAAAAAAAAAGTTAAAAAAAGAAATTGCTCCCAAAATACAATTTCACACACAAATAAAAAAAAACCCACAAAAGTTTTTTTAAAGTCCCCCACCCACACATAGATGCGCAAAAATGCGTTAGGTGTGCCTACACGCAAAAACGACGATTGCACCCATTACGCCACACGTTACATATCGCCGCGAACGTCGGAGTGTGAGCAATAATTCTAGGGCCATCAATCACTGATAACATTAAACTGATGAGCGCTAAAATCTTTTAAAGCAAAGCCTATGGCCAATTTTGGCTATGATAGTTTTTTGCGATTTTACGGGTGTGTGCAATTTTAAGGCTTGACATGTTTGGTGTCTATTTACCTGATGTGACCCCGCCTTTTATGTTTTACCAAAACATTGGGTAAAAATTAATGTTTCCTAAAATAGTAAAGGGAAAACCGTGTTTTTTTTTTTTTAAATATTCAGTACTTTTTTGTTATATAGTAAAAAATAAACCCCCCAGTTGTGATTAAATACCACCAAAAGAAAGCTCTATCTGTCCCCAAAAAATGGTATAAAATTTGTTTAACTACAGCGTTGCATCACGGAATAAACGTCAGTTGAAGTACCGCAGCGCTGAATACTGAAAAATGGCCTGGTTGGGAAGGGGGTGTAAACACCCCGGTCAGGAAGTGGTTAAATACATTCATTAGCTATACATATCTTACTTTTACTTACAATTACAGTTTTTCCACTTTCTGGTCCTTCTTAGGCAATAATGATGAAATCTGGGCCTAAGAGATGTATCCTGGGTAGGTTACATCAGCAGTGAATTGCTGGGCAAGCTCATCTGCATACTGCAAAATCTCACAAGCTCTCAGGGAAAGGCATTTTTTCCCCTTTTCTGAGATTCTACATCACAAATTCACATGTGCCAGAGTTCCAGGAAGCAAAGAGAAATGGATTTGTCTGCCCTGAAAATGGACACTCTGGGAAGAATGGGAGGAAAAGAAAAATACGGTATGCAAAGAATAAATAGCCGGCAATTATCTATTCGTATGTTTGTAGATTGCCATCACTAAACTTTTCTAAAAGGTTCCTTTGTTGTCATTTAAAAGATAAGGGTAAAGTTCTTCTTTAAACTGATGTCAAACTGATCCAATTGACACAAGCTCAAAGCCTGTCAACACAGGCCCTTAGTCAGTTACTAACAACTTTGAGGCTAAGCCAAACTCACCCACATACCTACACTACACGTGACAATCTTACTAGCAACGGAGGAGCTCTTAGTGGTTAGGAAGTGGCGGGTGGGCAAGTCTTAGAGGAAGATGAGGGCAAGTTGTTATTGGCCGCGGTGGATATGTGTATAGGCTGAGCCACCGATTGGAAGGCAGCCCCATGACACATAGTTAAACATTATATAGTAATACAAACAGCTTATAACTTACCACTAACATTTTCTGACAATATCAAGTGGAACAGCTGACCAAAAGCATCAACATCTTTGTTCAACCAAATATCTGAGAGACAGGAGTCCATTTCTTTGATCAGCCAGGGCTCCAGACTGTTCGCATCCTTCTCCGTCTTCACATGCACAGACAACAAAAGACGAGTCAGAAGAACAATGGAAATGTTTTACAGATATGGCAGGCCAGTGGCTGCTATGGTAGATCTACAAGTCCTAGCCCCTGATTACTGGATGACAAAGTACTTGTACTTTCTTTGCAGCTGCTGGTACCTGGTATGCTAATGATATCCAATATGGGAGACTATAAAACCCAACATATAGTATATTTATGAATACTAAAAGGCAGGAAATAGAAGAGCCACATAAGAAATACTACAAATACTTGTTGTATACGTCAATGCATCTGTAGGTTGAGTCTCATGATGTGCTTTCTTACAGAAATCAATCACTTTCAGGTCTGCACTGGAAAATTATACTTGGATAAGTCTGAGTATGATTTATTGCTCTGGGGAGATACAGACTGCCCTTATCTAACCCACTGACAAAAGGCACATTATTTCGACACAAATAACAATAAAAAAATAATTAAAAGGGATTTAGAGCCTCTTCTTAACCCGACTACTAGGGCTTTAACCAGTTTCCAGATGAAGAAAAAGGAAAAGGTTGCTGAAGTGTATTGTGCATACCATAGTTTTGTGTTTTATAGGATTATTTTTTTCAATGATGTAAAAATATGCAGATATAAATGTAGCACACACCTAATGAACATATGTGTATATGAAAAGTATTCATACTTTTATTTAATTTATACTATGACTAATGTAGAACTCTAGTCTAGGAGTCCAAAGCCTCTGGTATACTCACAAAAAAAACATTGTAAATCATCATGATTCTTCACCACAATGTGATCCACAAACATTATCTGTGCGAGTTCCAAAACCTTGTGCAAAACAGAGAACTCACCAGAGCCAACGAGATCATTCACTCTTAAGTGCATACAATTGGTTTTTGTCACTTTTCTTTTGAAAACAACCTGTTTACTCTTTTATATACATTATATTTGAAGCAGCATTTTCTTAAGACAAAACCACCAGATTTAAGTGGAGTGGCGAGGTGAATCTGGTATTTCAGTATTATTCACCTCTATAGAACTAATTTCTGTCATCTTTCTTCCAAAATGAAAGCTGTTGGGATGTCAGAGACTTCTAATCTACTGACCTGACATTTAGGGCAGGCAGAGCAAAATCAGGAGGACTGGTACAGACATACACTGTCATGGATTTTAACTGGCTTATTATAAAAAAAAATAGTGAGCAATTGGAAACAATATATGAAGTCAAAGACTTCCAGCAGATGGCAAATCTGCTTCTAGAAAAAAAAGAATAATGAAAATCCATTTCTTAAAAGGAGAACTATGGGTTTAAGGCTTTTCCCGGTAGTTCTCCATAGGGAAACGGGAGGACACAAACTAGCGTCCTCCCGTCACCCTAGGCTCAGTATACCGCGTGGTGTAACTCGCGGTATACTGAGACGCCGCAGTATACTGCTCGCTGCTGCTCGCGGTATACTGAGACGCCGCAGCTGAAGCGGATCCCGACAATTATGTCTGGATCCGCCCAGCTGCGTGACTGACAGCTGGTTCTGCCAATCTAGAGGCAGAGCCAGCTGTATCCGCCCCGTCCGTTCCGCCAGTCAGTGCTGGCGGATCAGAGCGGGAGGGGGGAATCCAGACCCTCCCCTGTCACGGCAGAGAGCCGTGACAGGATCGAGAGGTGAGCGAACGCCGGTATGTGTTCTCTCACCTCCCGATCTACTGAGCCGACCTGTGACAGTCTCATTGTCACAGGTCGGCTAGAACTATGAGGTGAGTGAAAAGCACTCGCCTCATAGTTCTCCTTTTAGGCAGATCCCCACATAAATACAGTACATACAATATGGTAACTATTCCTTTGCCAAACAATTTGTAATTCTGTCCATACTGTCCTAGGTTTTACCAAAACATGGAGCAATAATTTCCCCTAGTACTGTGCCTAACAACCTCAAATTACAGTGATTGCCTATGGGAACCCACAGGATGCTTTCTTTAGTTATTCCCTTTATTGAAGAATGCTAACTCTGCACACCTCCCCACATAACTATGCTTGACTGCAAGTTAAACTCCTCACCAGTTGATTAAACAGTGTGTCCCCTCCATCATCCAGCAAGTCATAATCCTTAGTGATGCTGGCAGAGGTCCTCTGCCTCTGGGTGTCTGTGTCTGACTTTGTACTCTTCTCTGTCACTGAATGCCATTCCGATAGAGTTGACTTTTGCCTTTCCTCTGATAACATAACAAATAACCACAATATCAGTACTGAGAGAGAACAAGGCTTATGATGTCTAAATGATATCAGGACAGCGTATAAATATTACCATATAAAACACTTCACAAGGAAATCCATGCAATACTTCTAGGCAGAAAAATATAGCAAGCATATTAAGGAGCAACACAAGGAATAGCATTGTGGTTAAACATAAGCTGAAAGGTTTGTGATTAATGAAAAAAACAATTTAGTATAATGTTTGGTAAAGCCTTGGAGGCCGAGAATGAATTTATGGCTAGGAACTGAATAGGACAGATTGTTAAGCAATGTTTTTTAGATGGCTTATAGTTAAAAACAAACAAAAATATGTTCTATTGTAAAATATAGAGTGCTTTCCAGCACATATAAGCTACTTTAGAGTTCCATTTAACTTACCAGACTGTTTTTCTTTCTTGTATTTAAGCATGTCCTTATTTGTGTAGCCAGTAGTCCTTAATATGTCTTCTAGAAACATTTCTTTTACCTCAAAAGGGCGGCCTGGTACTGAAGAAAAAAAAATTACACGCCACTAGTATTCACCTCAGATTTATCCTAACATGCATTTCACAACTTGTCCAACAGAAATGATTATTGATCATCAGGGCTTGAAAAATTGGATGGTGTCTCACCAGTCAAAAATGTCACCAGTCAGTATGACCAGACTATAGCCTTGCAAATTAACTTATATTTATTTATTTTTTTACTATATAATGAAAAAAAGTACCATAAATGTAAAAAAAAAAAAAAACACAGTTTCACTACGTTATGTTATAAAACATTTATTCTTCCCCATATTTTGGGGGACTAAGAAGCTCCCTATGTGATAGCCAATTTACATGACAGGTCCTCTTTATGGAGACATCAGGGGTCTCCTAGGCCTCTGTCACCTAGGGACCCCCAGAGAAGCTGATGAAGCAGACATCGGCTTCATCAGCTTCTGTAGCTGGAGAGTGACACTGAATGCAGGAAGTTATGTAATATACATCACTTCCTGCATTCGGGGACTGAGAGGAGATCAAAGGGAGACCGTATACTGACCTCCCTTTGATCTCCTGTCACAGAGCCGTGCCGGGCCCGGTCGCATTGGGCACAGCGGATCTCAGGACCGGCAACGGCAGTGACAGCTGCTAATACAAGCGATTGAGCGTCTCTAGAGACGCTTGATCGCTTGAATGTAAAGCTCCCAGCCGGCAGTGTAATTACAACGGCCGGCCGGGAAGCTGCTCGTCGGGCTCCACCGTCCTCTCGTCACAGACAAGCAGGCGAGTGGATTTTTCAAGCCCTGTTGATTATATAAAACTGCAGCAAACACAAATGATTACCGTTAGTTAAAATGTGGCAATATACACTATTTTGATTGTCTGTGTATCGACTATGAAATGGATGCCTTCCCTTTGCATATGTGGCAGGAACACACAATATGGAGCAGCTGCCCATATTAACCAATCAGCTTCTCTTTCAATTTGTTCAGTTAAGTTTTTAAAATGAAAAGATAGTAGCCGTTTGGTTGCCATGGGCAACTGGTCCAGATTTTGCTTGCCCCCAATGTTTCCTGGTATGTTTTTTTCTATGTCAATAAGTAAATGGACAAATCGGCAGCGATTATATGCAGCATACCCCTAGGTCAGTTTTAAGACATATTACTATACTTTAAAATGCTTTCAGTTGACCCTAGTTTGAGATATGTTAGGCTTTGTCCAATGCACTATACAACTGTCGCAATCAATTCACTATGAAAGGATTAAAAGGGTAATAGTAGCCAAATCTTTTCATTTTTTTGGGTTAGGATAGTGTGGGGAAGGTTTACAATCCCTACTGGGTTTTTACTGCTATCCATTACAAGGGTTTCTCCTCACTAACTTTCCGGAGAGAAAATGTCTCCAATGGTAACGCAGGAATAAACATGCTTTGTATTTAGTAACGTAGGGGAAGGCTAGAACCCCTGTCAGATTTGTATTTGTTTCTGTGATCCTGTTGCAGACACCAGCATCAGATAGCAGTAAAAACCCAACAGGGGTTATAGGGATGCACCAATAGCTGTTTTTCGTTATCGAGTAACAATATTTTTTTTCCCGGTACTCACCGATACCAAATACCAATACCAGAGGTCCCAATAAGGAAGCAGGGCTGCATGTAATAACTCACCGCCCGGCTTCCCGATTAGCCGGTGACGAGGGAGCATGGAGACGGCTTTCTGGCCAATCAGGAAGCCGGGGGGGGCGCTGGTAATAACTTGCCACCTGGCTTCCTGATTGGCCAGCTTCCCATTCAATCAGGAAGCCGAGCGGCAAGTCATTACATGGCGCCGGGCTTCCCGAGTGGCTGGGAAGCCAGCTCCATGCTACCTCGTCACCAGGTGAGGAGAAAGCATGGAGCTGTCTTCCCACCCAATTAGGAATCCAGGGGGCGGGCAATGACTCACCCCCAAGCTTCCTGATCGGGATACACATCGGTAACATTTGGGCAAGTACGAGTACTAGCCCAAATATTCAGTATTGGCACTGAGTACTAGTATCTGTATCGGTGCATCCCTAGTTATAATTCTTCCCTGTTACCAAAAACAATTAAAAAAACCATAAGGTAGTTTTACTAGATGTACACGTAAAATGTGCTGCCTGTGTATAGCTGAGAACGTGCATAACTTGGTTAACACGGATAGTACAACTAATTTAATAAAACAGTAAAAACAGAAAAACAAAAAAGCATACTATTTAAAACAGGACAGCCTCCAAAATATCTGAGAAACAAGTCGACATCTAAGGCCGCACTAGAGAGGATCAGCTTCAGAGTTGGATGCTTCTTCACCACATCCCTCAGCTTCGTTAACAGAAAATCACTGAACCGATCACGCTCATGAACTTCATCCTGTTACATGATCAATGACAAGATGTAGAGAGTATTACAAGAACAAAACATAACATAAAATACCACTTTCTAAACTAATAAACAATCTTAAAAAAAGAGGCAATGACGATCTATGATAATCATTAGTTCCATGAAATAACAGGATCTTTGTACGTGCTTTAAATCGAGGGACACATGAAGTCTTTCATCTTCAGGTTATACTGTCATCTAGAGAAGACCAGTCCAAGATAAGCCTATCGGCATACTTCAATTTTATAGTGAAATAGTCCTGAGAGCGTCATCATAAACACAGAGATGGGACCTGTGTCCCTCAATGAACTCCAAGAAAAGGATTTTACCGTGAGTACAAAAATCCAATTTACTTTTCAACCATTGAGGGACTTCCAAGAGCAGACCAACTGAGGGGTGGGCAGCACAGCAAAGCAACACTAGCAAGCCCAAGAAAACAACAGAGACACGGAAACTGACTGCAGCTCAAGAGCTACCTAAAGGTCAATATACCTGAAGCTGACATCAGATGAGGCTGTAACATCCACCTGGTAGAACTTAGAGAACATGTATATAGAAGACCAGGTAGCAGTCTTACAATTTGAGAAACAGTTGATTAATGCTGAAATGCCCAGGCAAAGAGTCCCTATAGCCAATGGCTTAGAAGCCACTAAGATTGCGGGCAGATCAGATACATAATCTGCAGGTTCATCTGCACAGGAGTGCTTTTGTGGAATCTGCAGTGAGGCTCAGCAAACAATTGGGTGTTGAATGTCCCTCAAGGGACAAGAAAATAAAAATCATAACACTAAGCTCCTGACTGACTGAAGCTGGCTATACACTGTTCTATTTTTTTTGTTCAACCTGCGGGCTGAACGTAAGTAATAGAACAGATTCCTCCATCAATTCTTACGGGCCGCCGCTGTCAGAATACCTGAACAGAGTCGACAGTTTAATGGCTGCCAGCTCTGTTCGTTCAAAGATTTTCTGGCTGCCTCCTTTGGTCAGATGATCGAGGGATGCTGGCCGAAGGGGTGCCCGACAGCGGCACACACTGTGGGAAGTTCAGCCAGCTTCACAGTCCTCTCAGTTTAAACAATGTTCTAAATGATGATGTACAGATGATTACAAGGGACCACTAAAAGACAGTAATATTTAAAAATACATTGACACATATTTAATGAATATGTAACTGGATTAAATGTGTTTTTTTAATATCTGCCTACAATCACAATTTAAAGTTATAATGCCTCATAATGGCATTTTAACATGGATACTTTCTTGATAACATGTCCCTAGATTAGAAGGACCGGACAACTAGACATACCGGGTTATTCACAAAAGGGTGAAGAGTTTGGAGAAGGCAGAAGTGAACAATCTAGGACAACATAGCTGAACTGGAAAGTGAGCTGAATTGGAGAATGTTTCCAAATCAGCTATGTTGCCCTAGATTGTTCACTTCTCCAAACTCTGCACCCTTTTGTGAATAACCCTGATAATCCTGCCTCACCCAGGCTAATCTAGCCAATCCCCTATTTAACAATAGTTTGTGACACAAACTGTCCGATTTGTGGTAAAAATAAATGTCTGACTTCTAAAATCAGTGTTGTATAGTAGAGTACTTAAGCCAAAAGTACTTCAGTCAGTACCAGGATGAATCAACAAATACCTGTGGGGAACCCAAACTCCTTTCATGTTTAACATTAAAGTGTATCTAAAGGCTAAATTATTTTTGTTTAAAACAGATTAGGTCAGGATTAGATCCTTTGTCAAGTCCGTATCCTTTTTGGAAAGATCCATCCATTCCACCATTGCCACTAAGACAGAATGTGAGAGGAAATCAAAAAATTTTAAGTTGACACCAAAACAAGAAAGGAGTAAAAATCCTCCACTGGAGACATCTGGCGTCTCGGTCTCAGTAAAAACTCTCTAAGATGGGAATTAAACTCCCTTCAAGAGGTTTCCTGTCCCATTTCCAGGACAGGAAGTAAAGAGAAAGCTTCCCAAAAGGACAGAGGCAGCAAAAAATAATCCGATAGAGATTTTAAAGAAATGTTGGCTTTACACACACTTTAAGTTGTTTAAACCACAGCAAGGCCGAATCCTGCTACAGTCTCTAGAATCTAGAACCTAAAATATTCAAGATAACAAAATAACCCTAGAACAAACAATTGACATAAAAGAACATCACTCATATAACATATTAAAGTTTCAGTACCACATTAAGTAATGTAATCAGCATGTTTAGTAGCTGCATTCAATTTACATCAATCACACATTTTTGTTTAGACATTGACTTTCAATATAGGTGCTAGTTTGTTCCTAAATCATTAGAAATAATACAACTGATTTATAGCCCAACTCTCTGCCCTTGTATCTGATTTGTCAGAAGAGTGTTCTGTGTTCAAGCATTGTGTAATTACAAATCAGAACACCAGGTGTAATCATTTGCCGACATCCTTGATGACAATGAAACAATGAATGGTTCCATGTTTAATAATGAGGACAGAGAAAATTGGTGTGTCGCTACGCATGTGAGATTTGTGATGCGCGTGATACTGCTTCTTGTTTATAAAGGGTAAAATGAGAGCAATAAACAATGCTGATAAAACTCTGTCATGTGACAGAAGAGAGTGACATTTTAATTATTAGATCGATGACGATTGATTCCAGTTTGGCAGGAACATCAGTCATCACTTCATAAAACAAACAAATTTAATCTGGAAGGCACGGTTATCTTTAATTTGCAATAAATTACTCGCCCCCAGTTATGTCACCTCAACATATTACAACACATTTTCAAGCTATAGCAGTAATTCCAGCTTCATATACTAGAAAACATTAAAAAGAAGTGGGAATTGTTTTGCTGAGAAGTTCCTAAGTTCTCTTTCTAACATCAAAAGTCAACAGTTCTCCCTTATTTAATGACAGTTCAACAACTTAATAACTAGTTCTAGCTAGCTCAGCTAACTATTTAAAAAAAAATCTGGATGTATTCCTAAATGCGCAGAATATTACTGGATATTGAGTAATTATAGGTATGTTAGGCACCAGAGATTGCTGATCCAGGGAATATTCGATTGCCTTATGGGATCAGAAGGGATTTTTTTCCCCTGTTGGAGAAAATTGAACCATGCTTTATAGGGGTTTTTTGCCTTCCTCTGGTTCAACAGTGGGTAACTGTGGGCATAGCGTTCTTTTTTTTTCATATCTCTATAGGTTGAACTCAATGGACATGTGTCTTTTTTCAACCTGACTAATTATGTAACCAATATAAAAAGGGAGAGAATGTGCTCATGCAGTTTTCTGCCAAACATATTTAAATGTGGCCATGCAATATGATAAAAAAAAAGAGAATATGCCATATCCCATTTCAGCCTGGAAAGCAATTCCAGATAAAAGCAAATCAGTGAGCTGCTGATGCTATTTAGCAAACACTGCAACTATGTTTATTCAGAAATATTACTCAGAGCACCACGCAGGGTTAATTGGGATGTGCATACTGAAGCCTAGTCTGTGTAACCTCCTCTGCTTCTTGTACGACCAACATTCAAACTTCCAAGGCAGGTCTATGTCTGAAAGGTGTCTGTGAGAAATGACAATATGGAAAGTATAAGGTGGAAGGACATTATAAGAGTTGTCTTAGGTATTTATGGAACAGGTCAAAATGACCAGATCTGGGTTTGGAATTCTTTTGTGGGTACCCAAGTCTGCTTACTATGTCTTAACATATAGGTGACTGACATGTAAGGGGATCATGATCAACAGAAAGTAAAATGCAGAAACTATTTTTGAGGAGGTCGGGTTGTATAATCAACTGCTGCTTCCATGCTATCCACCTTTAGGCTGGGTCCACACCTAGGCGTATCGAACATGCGTGTTTGTCGCGCGGTTTTACCGCGATTCGCGGTAAAAAACGCGCGACAGACATTGGCTGTATCCCAATGAATACGCGCGGCAAATACGACCCAAAGAAGCTGCTGTACTTCTTTGGGCATAGGGCGTTTTGTAGCGCGTTCATACGGCTTGTAATACGCCCAGGTGTGAACCATGCCCATAGGCAATAATGGGATTTCGGTGTTTGAGCGTTTTGCAGAGCGTAGGAAGGCGCTACAAAACGCCCAGGTGTGAACCGGGCCTTAACACTTAAGTTGTTCTTTGCATATGTGAGTGAAATTGAGTCAATCCATTTGTATAATGTGCTGTACTTATGCAACCTTTACTTTGAAATTGATTTTCAACATAATATAATTACCTAAAAAAACAAAACAAACAAAAACACATGGAACATTTTTTTTAATTTAACTTTTTAGTTTTGAAATTAAAGTGGATGTTAAAACATTAAAGTGGATGTTTTATGCCATAAAAGCTTCTTTTCACCATTCGGCCATTTCAGTTTCTGTGCACTCAACCGCTCATTCGAAGCTCAGAGAACAGTACTGGCACGCCAAGCTAAAGTAACTCCCATGCATGGAATTCATGTCAGCGGGCCCCAGCCAATCAAGGGGCCAAAGACTCGAAACCTAGAAGAGGACTGAGCCAAATATAGAAGCTCCAGAGAGGAGAAGCACTGCGCTGGAGGGGTGCAGTTTGGCAGGTAAATCTGCCATAATACGCCAATATGCTGTGCATACTAGTACATTATGGCTAAAAGCTCCTGGTGGTCCTTTTGGGTTTTTTTTTTTTAACCTAGCTTTACTTCTGCTTTAAGAGAGGATTAACATGTGCAAAATATAGGTACAACAGAAAACACCTCTCAGAACATAGTGGGTGACAATAAATAGTTGCAGGTCTGGCAATCTGGGACAACCAGACTGTAATAAGTTCAGTTACTGCTGCAGCGAAGGGAAAGAATCAAATTGCACTGGGCTAGACCGCTAACCTTTGAGGAGACACCTGCTAGAGCTGCCTTCAGTAAATTCAATTGTGAGAACTCAAATTGAACCAAAAACATGAAGTTTGTGACAGCAATGCTTTCCAACTGCTCATAAGCACATTAACTGTCAAATATATAACATTATCTACAAGAGTGTAAATTGTATACCTATTCCCATTAATATTTACAAGTTGCTTTGTAGCAGTTACACTTATTTTATTATTTTCCATGTATGGTTTGTGTTGGGATAAAGTCCTTACCACAATAATATGAGTGACAGTAGAAACTGCGCTGTCTCCACCCATGAGTGTACGCAGAAGGACTCCATTAGTGCAGAATGTCAGGAGAGTCTTGGGAGAGACCCTAATTAACAGAGGATAACATATTTGAATTACACAATACAAAGTTAATTCCTTAATAATGTACAATCACAACAGAGTGTAAACTAGTAATTTCTCTCTCTCAGCAATAAGCAGCAATTCTACTTGTTCTGCATCAGCACGTGGGATGGACGAACGTCTCACCTTGCCTTGCAAGCAATGAATACTGTCAGCTATACTGTACAGTTCGGTTCTGAATACGTTTGTTGGATAGCGAAACAAAACATTTTAAGATGTGTATGACCTGGTGTGCTAGTTACCTGCTGATAGTTATACTAGTTTATACACTTAATCTTCCTAAATATTGTGTATGACCTGGTGTGCTAGTTACCTGCTGATAGTTATACTAGTTTATACACTTAATCTTCCTAAATATTGTAGGCATATAGCTGTCCACCCACCATGGCAAATCAATATATCAGATTCCAAGTGTATTGATTCTAATGCAACTGAGATAATGAAAGCATATTTTTATTAGTAAATTTATTATGACAGTATTATTAAAATTGATCTATCCATCCAGCCATTTGATATTTTAAACTTACAATAAAATCCCTACCCTTGTATCAATGGCAACACAAACCATTCTGTACACTGTTTGTGCCAGTACGCCCACCCAAATTGCATTGCTTGCTGATGTACTTGAAATATAGCAGGCAGACCCTGCCACTTAATATTCAGATGTGGAGTGAATGGAACACACGTAATTTTCAACAGAGCTGCAGCAGGTAAGCATATGCATTGCAGTTTGCAAAGATTTTTGCAATGTGTACAATGGACAATAAGCAAGGTTACAGTTTAACATCTACAATATGTATGACGTACCGGCTCTCCAGGCGGATCTGAAACCCAATAGTCTGCCCAATTTTCTCGCCTCTTTCAGCAGCCACCCTTTCAGAAACAGCAATTGCAGCCAAACGCCTGGGCTGAGTGCAAAATAAACGGCATGGGATTCCCTGTTCGTGACAGTCATCCAGTAGAAACTGTGGGATCTAATACAAAGAACAGAATAACCTCTTATAGATTAGACCTGAATACTCAATGCTGTTGCATCCTCTCCCATTCTCGTCATCTAAAAACACAAATGTGTGCACAGTTGTGCATGTGTATGATGTTCGTAAGAACCTATTCAATAAACAGTGTACGGAATTATATCACAGCAACCAATTTTACCTCTAATACAGGCCAAGAATGATAGTATTTGTTAATATGTCTTAAAAACAATATAGTCTTAAAAACAATATAGTTTCATGGGTATTCATTAGTTGTAGGTCAGGCCATTTAATCAAGCTCCCTCTTACAAATCTCTGTTAAAGTGTCTGTACAGACAAAAATGTATTTGTTTTGTACATAATAGAATTAAAAACCATCAGTTTTTACGGGGGTTTTTTTGTTTTTATTTGCTTTTTGTGACCCTACAGGAGATATTTACCTTCTCTATACAGAACATGATGGAAGTCCAAAATTTTACAGCTGGAAATAAAAGAGGTGAGGGTAAATAATGAAATTGGGACACCTGCCGAGGAGGGAAATTCCACTTATGGGCACAGGAAATAATCCCAATAGGAAACAGATGGCAAAATATTAATGCAACATTGGTTTTACATTTTTCTACTAAAACCTAACAAAAAACAAGTTTAGTTTTTTTTTTAACTTACCATAAAATCCTTTTCTTGGAGTCTACTGAAGGACACAGCTAATTAAGCAACCTAGGGTTATACTGCCGCCTTCTACAGGAGAAATTCACACTGGGCACATAGAAACATATCTAAATTTAAGAAGGAAGGCAGGGACCACTTTTGGGTAAACAGAAGGTCCTTACCTTGTCTGTTGCCAAGATCAGAAAGGACTCTTAAGAGGACAACAGTAATAACCTTAACCGCTTCCCGGCCGACCGTTGTAAAAAACCAGCCGGCCGTGAGCTTCCTGGAAGTAACAGGCCGTGTATATACGGTCCGTTAGCCCCGCCCACTCGTGTGCGGCACGGGCGAGCGGGAAAGACACAAAATGTAAAAACAGGCACCGATGCCTGTTAACATACAAGCGATCCGCCGGCTATAGAGCCGGCGGATCACTTGTATAAGCTGCCGGCCCGTGTCTTCCCCCCCTCCGCGGCCCCCCTACCAGGTGCGAGCCTGGGACCAGCATAGTGCCTCTCCGACAGGGGATCAGAGGGAGGTCGGTACACGAGCTCCCTCCGGTCCCCTCTCCGCTGTCAGAATGCGGAAGTGGTGTATATTACATCACTTCCGCATTCTCGTGTCACTCTCCAGCTTCAGACGCTGGAGAGAAGCTGATGAAGCAGATCTCTGCTTCATCAGCTTCTTCAGGGGGGTCCTAGGTGACATTAGGGGTCTTGGAGACCACTAATGTCTCCATAAAGAGGACCTGTCACATCTTTTGCTATCACATAGGGGGGTTTCTTAGCCCCTATCTGATACAAATAAAGTTAAGTGAAAACAAAACAAATAAAAGTTTCCAAAACTATTTTTCTAAAGTTACACATAAAAAAGAATTGAAAAAAACAAAATGTTTTAAGTCCCCACCCATACATACACGCATGCAAACATGCTTCAGGTGTGCATACCTGCGAAAACAACGATCGCGGCCATTACAGTGAGAGCAATAATTGTAGGCCCATCAATCACTGATAAAACTAAACTGATGAGCTGTAAAAGCTTTGAAAGCGTCGCTATGGTAAATTTTGAGTATGGTAGTTGTTTGCGATTTCGCGGGTGCGCGCAATTTTTAAGCTTGACATGTTTGGTGTCTATTTACCCTTTTATATTTTACCAAAAAATTGGGAATAATTGTTTCCTTACAATGTAAAAAAAAAAAAATTCTACATTTTCAGTAATTTTTCCTAAATATAGTAAAAAATAAAACCTGCAGTGGTGATTAAATAACCCCAAAAGAAAGATCCATCTGTCCCTAAAAAATTGTATAAAATTAATTTCAGTACAGCGTTGCATGACGGAATATATGTCAGTCAAAGTACCGCAGCGTACTACAGCGTGAATACTGAAAAATGGCCTGGACAGGAAGGGGGTGTAAACACCTGGTCTTCAAGTAGTTAAAAACCCTTCTGGCCGAAGTGATGGCCACAAAAAAGAAGAACACTAGATTTAAATAGCACAGTTGGACCAGGGGGAGCAATATGTGCCTGCTTGAAAGTTCAAATTGGTGAATTATTAGAGAGGAGTGTTGAGAGAATGTTGAAAAAGAACAGAGCCAAGATACCCGACCCTTGAAAGTATTAAGAGCCAAGTGTTACGCACGGAAGACACGCTTAGGGGAACTCCCTGAGACTCACACCAGTGAAAATAAGTTTTCCACGTTCACTGATAAATCTTCCCGCAAGGTAGATCTATGGGTTTTAAAAGCCAGGCAATTACAACCAGCAAGTGGGAAGCAAGGTCAAAGATCAGTACTTGAGAAAACCAGATCTAGCCAATCTGGTAGAAGCCATAGAGTGTCGTATAACAAAGTAAGGAGCACACTCTCCGAGGCAAATTCACAGCTTTTAGAATGCCGGGAATGCTGCCGGTTTTGACGCTTCAAAGTAGACAAGGCAAGAGTTTCAGCAGAGAAAAAGCATAAATTAGGGCATATTGATCCAGGAC
Organism: Nanorana parkeri; assembly: GCF_000935625.1. Taxonomy (NCBI): domain Eukaryota; kingdom Metazoa; phylum Chordata; class Amphibia; order Anura; family Dicroglossidae; genus Nanorana; species Nanorana parkeri. The sequence continues at coordinate 967,699 of NW_017306848.1, read as the reverse complement.
GTCAAAAAGGCATCCTCTTCATCCGCCGTTGAATTTTGTGTCCTGGAGACAAATCTCTTTCTTATTCAACCAAAAAGCTAGCAGATCCAAGTCCGGAATCCCTCAGCATAGACATACAGTATGTTCTGGAATACTTCTTGATGCAGAGACCATTCCCCAGATCCTGAGTTGTCTGCTGAGAAAATCTGCCTGCCAGTTCTCCACTCCAGGAAAAATGCACCAAGGTGAAAAACTCTGCCAAAGAAAGGAAAGACTCTTCCTCTCGCCGCAACACTCCTGGTGTCCCCCAGATGACTGATGAAACCCATAGATGTGGCACTATCCGACTAAACCCAGACCAGATGACCAGTCGGATGGGGAAAGTCCAGTGAAGTAATGACAAATTGCTCATAATTCCAGGATGTTGATTAGAAGTTAGAAGACCAACAACTCTTAATAGATAGATATTTCAGATCTCCAGCCCAGTCCAGAAGACTGCCATGACAGTTTCCAGTGTAAGGGAAGAAACCTGCCCTCTGATAACCCTGATGACAGAAGCCACCATGACAGAGACATCTTTGTTTGGGGGTGTAATCAGATCATCTACTATAGAGAAAGACTGGATCTGTCCCACACAGTGAGAATGGTCTGCTGCAAAGTTCTGGAGTGGAATTGAGCAAATGGGACCGCTGTGAAGGTGGATAAAATCAGTCCTACAACATGCATGCAGCTCTTTAGGGAAGACATTGGGATTGCCAAACCTGATTCTGCAAGTTTGTGAACTTTTCCTGAGGCAGGAGAAGAAGTCAGTTTAGGATGCCCAAGTACTCAAAGTGATGTGAGGGAATCAAGAATGGCTTCACGAAATTCAGGATACACCTGAAGTCCTCCAAGGTCCACATCATGAGTGATGCACTGGAGTCCATGGTCAGAGAGGTTTGTTCTTATAACAGCAGATTGTCCAGTTATCTGATAACTGGAATGCTTCTGAGACAAAGAAGAGCCAGAACTGGTGTTTGGACCTTTGTGAAAACTCTTGGGGTTGAGGCAAAGCGAAGGGGAATGACCACAAACGGACCTGGAAAGAAGGGAATGTGTAAATATACATCCTCTCCGCCCATGCATGTTAAGAAGTCTCTTCAATTGAGGGAGGCCATAACATACTCTACATATCTAAATAGATTCCATCCGAAGCTTTTGAAGACATTGAGAGCATTTTAATCCAAGATAGAACAAATGTCTCACATGCATGCAGCACTGCAGTGGTGTGTGCAAAACAATAAAATAAATTGGACAAGTTTCATTTTTCCCCACAGTGCAGCGTGTCGAGATGCACTACAGCGCAATGTTCTGCAAAGTATAAAAGATGAATAAAAAATAATTTTGTGACATTGTAATAAAGTTACAGGAACAAAGGTAAACAGTGTGATGTGTTGTAATTAGTGAATCATCCGGTTTCCTGCACAGCACACACTAGCGGCTGAGGCAGAACGCAGGTTGTTGGTGTAAATGGGCCCTTACTGTCCTCCTCATAGAGTGCACAGCTACAGCCATTTCTGTAACAATTAGCACATAGACAGAAAAATACTCAGGTACATTAAGAAGAAAATCTCCAATAGCTAAAGAGCTGCTAAAGCCACTTACAAAAGTGAGTCTTCAGAGACGGGGACAGACGAACTGCCCCAGCTCTGGACCCGATGCCCTACAAGGAATACCCAGAATTTACTTGTATGGGCTGAGTTCTGTGCCAACTGGAACAAGATGGTTTGTCACCGCTGACTGCAGGACCGTTGCAGAAAGAACACCAGTATACTTAATGAAGGAAAACCTGTGCTCGTGGGTTAACTGGAGAGACATCCGGGATTTCCAATATCTGGCCTAAACCTACCAGTAGCTCTTGATAGTAGAAAACAAATATTCCAAATCCACCGTGTTTCCCCGAAAGTAAGACCTACCCCGAAAATAAGACCTAGCACTATCTTCAGGGATTTCTGTAATATAAGACCTACCCCGAAAATAAGACCTAGCACTATCTTCAGGGATTTCTGTAATATAAGACTTACCCCGAAAATAAGACCTAGTTCGGTGGTAGGTCTTATATTACAGAAATCCGCTAGGTCTTACTTTCGGGGTAGCTGCACATAAACTGTGTAAAGACCGGCCGCAGCTCCAGCCCTGCCCACACGCTCGCCCACACACCAGCCTGCCGCAGCTCCAGCCCCGCCCACACGCCAGCCGGCCGCAGCTCCTGCCCCTCCCACACGCCCGCCCACACGCCAGCCGCAGCTCCCGCCCACACGCCCGCACAATGGAAGCGACCTCGTCCACTCCTCCGCCAGCCAGGTAAGACATCCCCCGAAAATAAGACCTAGTGTCTTATTTTGTGCAAAAAAATAAAATAAGACAGTGTCTTATTTTCGGGGGAACACGGTAGCAAAAAATATAGGAAGAGCAAGACATACATTCTTCCAAGGAGACTAAGCAGAACTGAGCAGGAGTGAGGTGGAAGGGGTTATAGCCTTGAAGGGTCTGGTCTTCAGTTTTTTTTATGTGCCTGGGGTCCATTTCTCTTATAGGCAGCAGTATAACTCTTGGTGGCTTCATTTTCATCAGGTTGCGTCTCTTAATGCACAATAAAGGAAATAAAGTGTTGGCTACATATACACTAATTTCTATACACACTGGAGTGGGGCCTAACTGAACTGCTAGACAAAGCAAGGTTTGGAACAAATAAAAATGTATTTTCTCTTTTCCTAATTGGGGGGGGGGGGGGG
>NW_017306848.1:935949-964744 GCF_000935625.1 Nanorana parkeri | reverse complement strand
GTATGTATGAAGCCAGTAAAGTTTTAATCATACTGTATTATACTGCCTTGGTTGTGGTTGTTATTAAACTCCTACATTTTAATCCGACGTGCGTTTCCCCAGCTTCATTACATTTCTGTATAATACATAAATGAATGAATACTAGGAGTTACCTGTGTGGTTTTTCCTGATCCAGTTTCTCCCACAATCAGCAGAACTTTATTTTCTTTAATAACTTTGAGAATTTCCTCCCGTTTTTCATATACTGGTAAGGACTGGCGAAAGGTATCAAACTCTGAATCTCCTCTCTTCACTGGGACTTGGGGAATGCCACTGCTCAAGCGGCCACTGGACTTGCTCATCTCGCGGTTTTCTTCGGAAGGCAAAGTATGAGGATTACTGTTGGCACATTTTATCTCAAGTTGTGCTATCCTTTAAAAAGCCAGCCAAACAGCTGGATACACAATTCAAATACGCAAACAATAGCTTATACCGAACAACAGCTTTATATAGTAACAATCTTGTGTAGCACAGTAAAGCTTTCTTAAAACAGAATGAGGGGAATTTATCAAAAAACTGGAGCAGACAAAATCTGGAGCAGTTGCCCAGGGAAACCAATCAGCATCTGTCTTCCATTTTCAAATCTTAACTGAACAAACTGAAGCGAGAAGCTGATTGGTTGCCATGCACAGCTGCTCCAGATTTTGATAAATTCCCTTCAATGTATTCACATGCCTCGTTCCATCACATATACCAAAAATAAGAGGACTATTCCTCATTTCTGGACAGTGGGGGGAGCAATGCAAATCATTGCTTTACACTCTACTGGCCAGATGCAAATCCTGAACCTTGGTTGCATAGTGCAGATATAGCCTAATAATAAAAAGCCATTTTTTCCAAACTACATATAGCTCTTCCATGCCTTTTGGGATATTTGATGGAATGAGGCATGCGAGTACATTGAAGGGAATTTATAAAAACTGGAGCAGACAAAATCTGGAGCAGCTGTGTATGGCAGCCAATCAGCTTCTCGCTTTCATTTTCAAATCTTAACTGAACTAACTGAATAGAGAAGCCGATTGGTTGCCATGCACAGCTGCTCCAGGTTTTGTCTGCTGCAGTTTTCATAAATTCCCCCCATTGTGTTTTAAGAAGCCTTTACTGTGTTACACATTGATTACAGTGAGAGCTTTTTTAATGCTTTATTCCCTTCTCACCAGAACCTGTATGGTTATACTGTCCCTTATAGCAATACTCTTGAAACTCACTCACTTTATGTGCTTTATGGTTGACAACACTTTTCACAGCCTTAGATATGCAGGCTCGGTGCCAAATCCCTACCGCTAACCTGCTTTCTGGTCTGCTACATCACATCCACCCCAAGCTCTCTTTCTCTCATATAAACTCATCTAAATTCTTTCCTCTCACTACAATGCACCACTCACTCTGCAAGCCTGATTTCAACATTAGGCTGACTTGTAACAATTTAGACAGAATTTCTAGCAATTACATTAACTGCAGTTTATGGTCTTCTGAAGGCATACATTTGTGTGGGGAAAAGGGAAACTCCAGTAAAAATTAAAATTAAAGAATTGTGAAAAAATGAACATAGCATATAATTATTGCACAAGTCATTTTATGCAAAAACCTTTCTATATAAAACTGCAGGCACTGTAACTCTCTAAAACTGCCCAAAAAATTCAATGAAAAATGGCGACCTGGATGTACACAGCTGGTATACTGAATGCCCCCAGGAATGACATTTCCAGCTTCTATGATTGGCTGACTAAGATAGAAGTACAATTTTAGGCATCCCTTGCAACAGGAATTTCATTTTTGCGAAGAAACTCCCTAAGGGTTAAATTACTACTAAGGGGATGCAGACACTGCACCTTTCCTCATTACAACACAGAAAGTCCGCCAGCTGATTATAATTAACCCCAGACCCTCCCATTCAGGAATCAGTTTGTAAAGGACATGCTAAAACAAACTACTTTTTCTTAAGAAGAAAAGAACAAACAGTAGAAAAGCTGGCCGCACAAAGGATTCCGCTGGGATGGTTTACTGAAACTTGTACCACATCACTGGTGGCTCCGTCCAAGGTCTGTTCCCCCGACTTGTTTCACCCAATCACAGGTTTAGCCGTAGATAAGTCTGTAATTGGGTGAAATGTGTCAGGGGGCAGGCCTTGGGTGGGACACCAGTGATGTGGTACAAGTGTCAATAAACTATCCCAACAGAATCTGGTGTGCAGCCAGCTTTTCTTTTGTTTGTATGGGCTCATATTGGAGCAAGAATGTGCTCTCAGCGGCAAGCACCCCGGCTCATTCCTTTCCTGGGCCGTGGAGGAGCGGTGCTTTTTTTGTGTGTTCCACTTTTGTGGACTTGTGAATCAACCCACTCTAGGTGATCAGTTTACATTAAAGGGATTTTAACAAACTTTGTTGCAGATTCCTAAATGTTCTTACGAAAAAGCAGTTTGTTTTAGCATGTCCTTTACAAACTGATTCCGGATGCCCAATGTAAGTCCATGGGCAGCCATGTGTAAATGAACGGGTGCCCATTTACACCTGGTTACCCCTGACTCCAGTCAGGTCCTGAAAAACAAACTGAATAGTGTTCCATTTCACCGGACCGGATCGTGCCGGATCGGGGGTAATCTGATATAAATGGACACATGTCCGTTTACATCCCCCCTGCATTTACCAGACCCCATAGACAGACATGGGGTCTGGTAAATGCAGTTTTTTTTTCCTCCATCGCAAGATAGAAGAAAAAACTGTATGGACAAGGATATCGGCGACATTCGCTCCGTATTGCTGTGATGAGGAAAGTATCCGTGCACGGATCCACTCCTGATTAGCCAGTGTGAAAGGGGCCTAACAGCATTCTACCCTAAAGCTTTGCAATGAATCTCTGACAGATGTTGCAAAACCAACTAGGCAGTGTTATTGCGGGAGATGTTGGAATGTCAAAAAATGTCTTATAGTGTGTATGGAATGCAGAATGGACAAAATATGTCCTATGTCTAAACAACGTTGAGATAGGCAACTCACCAGCTTCTATTGCGAAAACATTGCTCCGCTCGGTCTTTGGAAGCAGTTCTGTCTTCTCTTTGTTAGTGATGGGAAAACGCTGGATGAGGCCCCTCAGGATGTGTTTGGTGTTGTATGTCAGACAGCATGCCATGAGAGTACCAATGGCGTCACTCCCATCCTTCTTTCTTATTGTTAAGTACCTATTAGTAGCTTTCCTACAAAAAGCATGACAATGAGCCAAAAAGCAAAAGTGCACCACAGACAAATAACACCGCACAAAAAAAATGTTTATGATTCAGTGGTGCTAGTGATAGGCTACAAAAAATGTAAAACAATTAAATACAGCTTGACCTGTCAATTATTCCTACAAAAACAGTCAATTCATGAGTTTCTCCAGGTACCCATAAACAGAAGGATCATTATAATCTGACAGAAATAAGCTGTCTGGGTAACACTCACGTTAGGTTTGTAGGTATATTAAACAGCATAGTGTGTTAGGTCTGAAGCTGCTGCAAAACTACATTTGAAGAGAAGGTGCTTGACACTCCATGTCCTTGACACTCATGTCAGGAAATGCAGGATGGTGTCAGTAAAGTTCTACAGAGAACACAAGCCGTCATGAGTAAGGAGAACAAAGTAGAACATCAGAGCATTCCAGCTGGTACAAGGACAAGTATCTGCATTTTATGTTGGTCTAAAGGCGTTTTCCAGAGCAGACTGTTCATGAAAGAATGACAAAGAGTCATATTAACTTACCCTTTACTCTTAGATATTAGCCCAAGTGACTGAGCTAGACGATGGATAAAAGCTCTCTCGGTGCTGGTCAAGGAAGAAGGGAACTCCATTTCTTAAATAAGAAAATAAAAAAAGGAATTCAGTCTAATTAAAAATTAGATTAAAACACAATCTCTTCAATTATTTTATAAAATTTCAGAGCAAGTAAACCAATCCAGTCCTCGACATCTTTACAAATTATAGACCTGTGCCCACTTTCCCCACTTCATCATGTGGACTGACAGTCCAATCCAGTACAACAACCAAAATCCCTGTTTCACAGGAACTCCCTGTTCAATCCTACTCTATTCTAAGGCATTCCAGAGCTGGAGGCGAGGGTTTCCAGGGCATTACAGAGCTGGAGACGAGGGTTTCCCAGGGAAGTCCAGAGCGGGAGCCGAGGGTTCCCAGGGCATTCCAGAGCTGGAGGCGAGGGTTTCCCAGGGCATTAAAGAGCTGGAGACGAGGGTTTCCCAGGGCAGTCCAGAGCGGGCGCCGAGGGTTCCCAGGGCAGTCCAGAGCGGGCGCCGAGGGTTCCCAGGGCAGTCCAGAGCGGGCGCCGAGGGTTCCCAGGGCAGTCCAGAGCGGGCGCCGAGGGTTCCCAGGGCAGTCCAGAGCGGGCGCCGAGGGTTCCCAGGGCAGTCCAGAGCGGGCGCCGAGGGTTCCCAGGGCAGTCCAGAGCGGGCGCCGAGGGTTCCCAGGGCAGTCCAGAGCGGGCGCCGAGGGTTCCCAGGGCAGTCCAGAGCGGGCGCCGAGGGTTCCCAGGGCAGTCCAGAGCGGGCGCCGAGGGTTCCCAGGGCAGTCCAGAGCGGGCGCCGAGGGTTCCCAGGGCAGTCCAGAGCGGGCGCCGAGGGTTCCCAGGGCAGTCCAGAGCGGGCGCCGAGGGTTCCCAGGGCAGTCCAGAGCGGGCGCCGAGGGTTCCCAGGGCAGTCCAGAGCGGGCGCCGAGGGTTCCCAGGGCAGTCCAGAGCGGGCGCCGAGGGTTCCCAGGGCAGTCCAGAGCGGGCGCCGAGGGTTCCCAGGGCAGTCCAGAGCGGGCGCCGAGGGTTCCCAGGGCAGTCCAGAGCGGGCGCCGAGGGTTCCCAGGGCAGTCCAGAGCGGGCGCCGAGGGTTCCCAGGGCAGTCCAGAGCGGGCGCCGAGGGTTCCCAGGGCAGTCCAGAGCGGGCGCCGAGGGTTCCCAGGGCAGTCCAGAGCGGGCGCCGAGGGTTCCCAGGGCAGTCCAGAGCGGGCGCCGAGGGTTCCCAGGGCAGTCCAGAGCGGGCGCCGAGGGTTCCCAGGGCAGTCCAGAGCGGGCGCCGAGGGTTCCCAGGGCAGTCCAGAGCGGGCGCCGAGGGTTCCCAGGGCAGTCCAGAGCGGGCGCCGAGGGTTCCCAGGGCAGTCCAGAGCGGGCGCCGAGGGTTCCCAGGGCAGTCCAGAGCGGGCGCCGAGGGTTCCCAGGGCAGTCCAGAGCGGGCGCCGAGGGTTCCCAGGGCAGTCCAGAGCGGGCGCCGAGGGTTCCCAGGGCAGTCCAGAGCGGGCGCCGAGGGTTCCCAGGGCAGTCCAGAGCGGGCGCCGAGGGTTCCCAGGGCAGTCCAGAGCGGGCGCCGAGGGTTCCCAGGGCAGTCCAGAGCGGGCGCCGAGGGTTCCCAGGGCAGTCCAGAGCGGGCGCCGAGGGTTCCCAGGGCAGTCCAGAGCGGGCGCCGAGGGTTCCCAGGGCAGTCCAGAGCGGGCGCCGAGGGTTCCCAGGGCAGTCCAGAGCGGGCGCCGAGGGTTCCCAGGGCAGTCCAGAGCGGGCGCCGAGGGTTCCCAGGGCAGTCCAGAGCGGGCGCCGAGGGTTCCCAGGGCAGTCCAGAGCGGGCGCCGAGGGTTCCCAGGGCAGTCCAGAGCGGGCGCCGAGGGTTCCCAGGGCAGTCCAGAGCGGGCGCCGAGGGTTCCCAGGGCAGTCCAGAGCGGGCGCCGAGGGTTCCCAGGGCAGTCCAGAGCGGGCGCCGAGGGTTCCCAGGGCAGTCCAGAGCGGGCGCCGAGGGTTCCCAGGGCAGTCCAGAGCGGGCGCCGAGGGTTCCCAGGGCAGTCCAGAGCGGGCGCCGAGGGTTCCCAGGGCAGTCCAGAGCGGGCGCCGAGGGTTCCCAGGGCAGTCCAGAGCGGGCGCCGAGGGTTCCCAGGGCAGTCCAGAGCGGGCGCCGAGGGTTCCCAGGGCAGTCCAGAGCGGGCGCCGAGGGTTCCCAGGGCAGTCCAGAGCGGGCGCCGAGGGTTCCCAGGGCAGTCCAGAGCGGGCGCCGAGGGTTCCCAGGGCAGTCCAGAGCGGGCGCCGAGGGTTCCCAGGGCAGTCCAGAGCGGGCGCCGAGGGTTCCCAGGGCAGTCCAGAGCGGGCGCCGAGGGTTCCCAGGGCAGTCCAGAGCGGGCGCCGAGGGTTCCCAGGGCAGTCCAGAGCGGGCGCCGAGGGTTCCCAGGGCAGTCCAGAGCGGGCGCCGAGGGTTCCCAGGGCAGTCCAGAGCGGGCGCCGAGGGTTCCCAGGGCAGTCCAGAGCGGGCGCCGAGGGTTCCCAGGGCAGTCCAGAGCGGGCGCCGAGGGTTCCCAGGGCAGTCCAGAGCGGGCGCCGAGGGTTCCCAGGGCAGTCCAGAGCGGGCGCCGAGGGTTCCCAGGGCAGTCCAGAGCGGGCGCCGAGGGTTCCCAGGGCAGTCCAGAGCGGGCGCCGAGGGTTCCCAGGGCAGTCCAGAGCGGGCGCCGAGGGTTCCCAGGGCAGTCCAGAGCGGGCGCCGAGGGTTCCCAGGGCAGTCCAGAGCGGGCGCCGAGGGTTCCCAGGGCAGTCCAGAGCGGGCGCCGAGGGTTCCCAGGGCAGTCCAGAGCGGGCGCCGAGGGTTCCCAGGGCAGTCCAGAGCGGGCGCCGAGGGTTCCCAGGGCAGTCCAGAGCGGGCGCCGAGGGTTCCCAGGGCAGTCCAGACAGGGAGCCGAGGGTTCCCAGGGCAGGTCAGGCCAGCTGATGGTTTCCTTGAAGCATACCCAACCTTGATTCTCATCTGCTGGAGCCACTCTAGAGAATTCCCAACCACAATAAAAAACAGATTTATTTTCACAGGGCATGATACTATAAAATAAACCTGTGGGTACTCCAACTCCCTCACCTGAATGTCCTGGTACCACCAGAAAAACCATGATACTGTAAACTGTAAACAGCATCCACTCTCATGGTTGCTGTGGTGTGGCCAACACATTTTCTCCCTCAACAGCTCCCTACTGGTCAAAAAGTGAGATAGTCGGCACTACAGATCAATAGGCAACCAAGAAAAACAAGAAGGGCAGGCCACACAGCAATTGTGAGAGAGCTGGTTGGTATTAGATGAAAACAGCGTCCCTGTTATTTTAGGGGACACAAATCCTCTTTTTTTCCCAACATGTCAGGACTGATAAAGCCAACACAGAAGCATGTTTCAAATAATGTTTTTTTGCACAAACCATTGTTGTTTTTCTGAAATTACACTAAGTTCCAGACTAAACAGTACTCAGTAGTGTTTATGCTTGATATACTGTATTATATAACATATGTTGTGGAATATAACATGGGTACAAAAAATGAAAAAAAGGCCTCAGTCATGAAGGGGTTAAAAGATCTTGTGTATAAAAACAGAAGCAGAAGGTGGCTTTACACGATTGTTAAATGGATTATGTTTATATAAAATTGTCACAGTCCTCATGAAAGGGAAAAGGGCTAAACCATGGGTCTCAAAGTACCGGCCCGCAAGCCGGTACTATGTGGCCCGCAGCCAGCTGACAAGTCGGGTACATGGTCACGAATCGCGTGCCCGACTTTCGGGAGCAGCTACATGGTCTGCATCCCTGTCGGATGCAGACCGCAGAGCTGCTCCTGTCCTGCACACCGCATGTAATCATATGTGAAAGGATTACATGCAGTTACAAAAACAATCACTCTCCCTGGATAAACAATCGTGTATCCAGGGAGAGTGATTGTTTTTGTAACTGCATGTAATCCTTTCACATATGATTACATGCGGTGTGCAGGCGTGTACATGCAGCAACTGATCATTAATTTGAATGGGTGACAGTTGCTGCTTGTAACATGTGCATACATTAAAACTGGTACCGTATATAGTGGCGGCCCCACGGGACTAAAAAATGTGTCCAGTGGCCCCTGACTAAATTGAGTTTGAGACCCCTGGGATAAACTGAAGACAAAAACTTTTTTTTCTTACTTGAAATCTGAGCACTAAACACAAAAGCAGCTTGTACTCCACCAAACGAAGACAGATATGAACTACTTTTTGAACCTACCTTCTTGATCGCTATAGCGAAACCTTTCCAGTGCAATATTGACAGCAATTTTCACTTCTTCATCAATTCGAATGTCTTTAAATCCCTTTGCCTTGCCATGCTTAGAAGCACCTGGGTGCTGAGCTGTTCCAGGGCTAGGTGACATGCTATTAGGCCTTGACATATTTACTGCACAAATATAAATAAGAAAAAAATATGGCAGATAATTAAAGTTGTATTAAACTCTCAAACTTTTTTTTTAATAATCAAAGTTAAACAAATATACATTGCTCAGCAAAGTATTTCTTTAAATTTCTCCCCAACCACTTACAGTTATCATGTTTCCAAACAGCTCACTCCAACTCAGATCCACTTCCCTGAACTTCCTGTCCAATACAAGATCACAAGAGACAGAGCAGCCTCCAACAACTGTCTATCTACTAGCTTGGAAAGGAAGAAGGGAGGAAGAAGGAAGGAGAAAAGGAGGAGTGGAGAGCGCAGGGTAGGGGAGTGGATTGCCCTGCTGTGTCTGTGTGTTTGTAGAAAGTAGTAAGTCCCTCTGCACTCCTTACAGCGCTCCCGGCCCAAGTACATGTAGTGGTGCTCGCAGTGACAATCACGGATGGCACCGTGCAACAGTAGAAAGCAGAAATCACACTCACAATATTATAAATTATATTTATTTATAATTGTCGACCTGATGAAGGGATCCTGTGCGGCCCCGAAACGTCGCTATTTTGTACATGACAATTGACGATTGGCACGATTAAATGGACATCAAAGATATTTACTGAGTGCTGCTGATTTCTGCTTTCTACTGTGTGTTTGTAAAGACACACACAGCTTACCAGCACACACAAGGGTGGCTCTATAGGACCCTGCAGGATAAAGGATTCACCCTATAAGAGGATATCAGGAACATCACTCCGGGGACCAGCTAATTCTGCAGGAAACTAAAACTTTTAAACTTCAAGGAGCAGCATCCATTGTAACCGATTTAACCAGCATATGAAATTGCCTGAAAACCTTTTGCCTTTAATATCATTTTAATGTCTCAGTAGCATGAAAATGAAGGTCATAAACAATGCATCATGAATTTCCATCAAGCCATGAATGTCAGCCTAGCTATTCAGTCTAGATAACAGTTTTGAGTTATACCTTTCCAGAGTATATAGTTAAGTGAGCTAGGGCTGCAACTGATGATTATTTTCATAAATCGATTAGTTGGCTGATTATTTTTTCGATTAATATTTTTTTTAAATGTAAACAAATACCATCCGTAATTTTATATAAAATACACAAATGCAGTATTACAAACAAAGTTTACTTCAGAATAAAACTGCATGCACAATTTTTTGCGATCGCACTGCACTGTAACACACGGCATTGCAGGACCATGTGTTCCAGTGCGGGTGATCACACTGTGGGTTGGAGGCACGTTGGGGGTGTCATTGAAATTAATGGCACTGCAACGCACCTACTGCAGCAGAATTTGTCAGACTGAAACCGAAAATTACTTTTTTCCCACCTTTTATAATAATTGTATTGTAAGCACATGGCTCTTGAATAGCTTCAGTCAAAAAATGACCGCTGCCAGTGGCAAGGTTCCGCATATGGCAGCTGAATGTAAATACAGCAGGTATTGGGCTGGTGCAATAGTCAGCCTGCTATTGGTCATTTCAAATTGCAGTAGCCAATAGAAGCCAATGTGCCCTCCTCCCAGCCTGGAGGAGAGAGCTAGGGGATCCAACCAACTATTTAATAATAAGAATGGTTGACAACTATTCTCATTATCGATTAATGGGTTGCAGCCCTTATATGAGCAAATAGGTCTGGGAGAAATCAATCTATTTGGTAAGACATGAACATTGTAAATCAATAATTCCATTTAACTTCATGACAGCTCACAGCAAAGCAAAATTGTGGAAATGACATGAAAAATGGGCAAAGATACAAATCACCATGACAGCTAGACAAAGGGATCACATTACTATTAGTATCACATAAGTGATCACATTAGCAGTAAACCCAGCATAGCACATAAATTACCCGACCAAACTAAACAATTTTTTTTCTCTGAACCTTATTTGCCAAGAACACTTCAGCTTTGTGCCGCACCCTCTATTTCGAGTGCACCCCGTCTTAGCGGTGTACAGTATTTAAACTGGAGGCTATGCAGCAGCCAAGATGCACACATGCCATCGCAGTCAGCCAGCAGGCCATGCATCCTAAGGTGACTGAGCTACTTCTGCAGAAGCACGGAATCTCTATGTTGTCACCTTAGGACAGGAAGTTTCATACTAGTAAGATCAACAGGTAAAGGTGGAACACATCAAATAAACTAGATTTGAGGATGTGTATAATGATTTATATCTGACTGCAAAAATATTTTTTGACATAATACTAGCATAATAACTGCATCTGTCTTATTATGTAGTCTCCAATAATCCCCTGCACAGCAACAAAGATTGGAAGAGGCAGCACTAGCCAAACTCTTATGCCTTCACACATGCTAACAGAAGTAGAGAGAATAGTGGGGACAGTCTTAACAGTGTGTTGCTGCTGCACTGTCCAGTCAACAGACTGAGGGTGTAGAGGTGACAACAATGCATTCCTTAAGCACTTTAGTACTGCCGAACGTATATATATACCTCCTCATACCAAAGTGGAACACCCCGTGATCTTGCTGCACCCCTTGATCTTGCTATTGTTGTTCGCAGCCAACTTCCGGCTATTACATACCATTGATCAGGTGTCTCCACTGCCATAATCACTTGTATGGTACTGAAAAGTGTCCCCCTGGCTATCCCAGGCTCTACTGTCCCTCATGCAGGCACGGCAGGACCCTGCTGCTGCACACTTCCAGTGACGGATCTCCCCTCCAGTTACAGACTGTCATTTTTCCAGCTGCAGTGACTAGAGAAACATGATCTGTGCTTCATCAGCTTCTGTGGGGTCCATAGGTGACAATAGGGGTCTTATATACCCCAAATGTCTCCATAAAGAGAACCTGTCACTTCCTCTGTGCCATCTCATAAGGGAGTTGTTAGCCCCCCTATTTAATAGCAATAAAAAAATATGTCAGAAATAACAAAAATAATATTAAAACTAGGGATGTCCCGATACCGATGCTAGCATCGGAATCGGGCCCGATACAGGGCATTTTGACAAGTGCTTGTCAAAATGCCCCGATACATAGCGCCGAAGCTTACGCTATGTTCTTTTTTTTTTTTCTCTTACTTACCTCGCCGAGCGTCTTGTCACTGCTGCTCCGGTGGGCGGAGCTCCAGGTGGGGTCCTAATTTAGGTGGCCAGAGACTGCCAGTTGACCCCGCTCGGAGCGCTGCCCACCGGAGCAGCAGTGACGCAATGCTCGGCAAGTAAGTACACGAATAGGTTAAATCATGATCCATAGTACATAACATGTAGTTGTACTATGGATCATTTAAGGTCACCTGTCCCTTTAAGAAAAAGGTAATTGGTATCAGCAAGTACATGAGGGGATGTACTTGTACTTGGGCCTGAAAAAGTGGCATCGGGACATCCCTAATTAAAACCCTCCGCGCACACACACACAGTGTGCAACTATGTGTGAAAACAACAGTTGCACCATGCATTACATATCGAAGCAAAAGTTTGAGTGAGAGCAATAATTCTAGGGCGATCACTCACTGTAATTCTAAACTGATTAGCCGTAAAGGCCATGCTATTGCCTGCGGGCACTTTTGGGTACTATATTTTTTTGCAATTTCAGGGGCATGTGCAATTTCAAGGTTTGACATGTTTGGTATCAATTATTTACGACAGGCATTTATATAGCGCCGACAATTTTACGCATCACTTTACACAGTGCACATTCAACATCAGTCCCTACCCTCAAGGAGCTTAAACTCTAAGGTCCCCATCTCTCACACACATACATACAGGGCTGATTTAGACAAAAGCCAACTAACCTTCCAGCATGTCTTTGGAGTGTGGGAGGAAACCCACGCAAGCACAGGGGGACATGCAAACTCCATGTAGATAGTGTCCTGACCAGAATACAAACCAGGAACCCCAGGGCTGCAAAGCAGAAGTGCGAACCACTACCTCATCTTTTATATTTTACAAAAAATAATTTAGTGTTACATTGCGTTTGTGTACACTGAAATTCATGTTGCTTTCCCTTCTATTCCTTGTATACTGAGAACTCAAAATTTGGGATTTGAGTGTGATATTTTATCTTATTCTTTTCATAAGTACAAAACTAGAAAATTATGTATTCCAATATGGTTTCCCTACCACCTTTTGTGAAATTTGGTCTAACAATTGTGCTGGGTCCATTGATTATAAGAAACAAGAAAAAGGAGAATCCATACTTTAAATATATCCCATCCCTTTGTCCCTGTTTTTTTGTTTCCATTCATAATAATTATGCTTATGATGTATCTGACTTCACATATATAAATTCTGCTTCCAATAATGGAATATGTTATCTGAATGTCCATATTTTACAATTGTATACACAAAAACTCTATTCACCAATTCATGTCCTTTTATTGCTGTGTTAAACTTAAAAGGAGAACTATGAGGTCAGGGCTTTTCCCCATAGTTCCACTAAGGGTCACGGGAGAACACAAACTAGCGTTCTCCCATGACCCAAAGCTCAGTATACCTCAAGCTACAGCTCGCGGTATACTGAGACGCCGCAGCCGGGACGGATCCTGACATTACTGCCTGGATCCACCCAGCTGCGTGAGTGACAGCTGGCTCTGCCTATCTAGAGGCAGAGCCAGCAGTGCCCGCCCCCTCCGCCAGTTAGCGCTGGACGATCGGAACGGGGAGGGGGGATCCTTGCAGGGAGCCGTGAGTGACAGTCAAGGCTCTCTGCAGGGACATGATCGAGAAGCGAGCGACAGTATGTGTTCACTCACTTCCCGATCTATTGAGCCGGCCGGTGACAGTTTCATTGTCACAGGTCGGCTCAGATTATGAGGCTGAGTGAAAATCACTCGCCTTATAATTCTCCTTTAAGGCAGATCTCCAAGAAAAAATATTAGCAGCAGCACTAGTCATATAAGTTAAATTCAAAGATGAGCTTCCTATGCTCGGGTGGCTGCTGCTTACATGCTGCCGGCTCCTCCCCTCAGCGTTCTTGTTGAGGTGCTGGGATTTACAATTCTGGCAATAGTACACCGATCATAGCATAGAGAAGAACTGCAGGGAAAAAAAAATGTATTAACCCTTGCAGTGGTGCTACCCCCGCACTGCAACGGTTAACTGCTCATTTTTTCTAGGTTCAAAAATAAAAAAAGATATACTCACTTGAAGCTCTGAGGCAGCCAGCTGTCACAGCGCTAGATATATGCAAAAAGTTTCAAAAAGCTTTAAAAGCGGTTTAAACTTACCTGTGTCTGCCCCGCGCGCTCCCGTCCGAAAATGTGAAAATGCTCGGGCGGCTACAAAGCATCTTGGGGTGGGCGCATGCACAGTTCACATTTTCGGCCAGGAGACGAGGAGAAACACTAGGTAAGTCTATGGGAGCGTGCACCCGCATGCAGACACCGTGGGACAGGAAGTGGCAGCAAGCTCAGAGGAGTCAGCACTGGATCGGAGACCCGCATCAGCGCTGGAGGGACAGATGAAAAGGACAGGAAAGAAGAAGAGGAAGATCGGATTAAGAAACATCATTTAAGGTAAGTGCTTTAATTAACATTGGGGGGAGAGAAAAAAATCTTTGATAAAATTCCCCTAGATTTCAGCTTTATAAAGAATTGTACAATAAATGTTTGTATGATTTTTTTTTCCCTCACTTTCAATCATCACTAGGACAACTAGAGAAGGTAAATCTCCCCAGCGGGTACACAGAACAATATAAAAACCTAACAGGGATGCCAACCCTTACCTACTCTATCCAAAACTAATTCAAATTGTGACTGTCACTCTCCTAGCTGTGCTGTCTGGCAGAGGTGTATTAAAAACAAGTGCTCTGGACAGAATCACAAATCCTTTTCCAAAATAGACAGTTCACCCTGCAGTGCATTTGAACTGTGTATTTAGCCGTTTGCCCAAAGTTCACTTTTAAGGTATTTATGGATATGACTTTCACATGTATATATACTTTGGAAAATATAATGTCAAGCAACATATGGTACTTTAACAAACAGTTTAATTCAGGAATGATCTCATTGCATTTAAAGGATAGCTATACTTTCATATAGAGGTTAGTTATCCTTTTGCCCCAACATGTATGCTTGCCCGAGTCTGATGACCACGGCCTGTTCAAGTCTTCATCAGCTTCTTTGGGGCTGTCTCCACAGCAGCTCCTGTAGCAGGTGACAACCCCATAGAAGTCAGAGGTTCTACTATGGAAGCGTGACCATGCGACGACAGTGCTAAAGATTCATGTGGCCCCTGTACTTTCTATGAAAGTACACGTTCAGTTATTCACACTTGTTCTTAGGCCCCATTCACACTGAGCGATTTATCGCGCGGTAATCCGCACGATATTGCGGGTATTTACCGCGCGATATTGCTCTCCAATGCATGGCAATGGGGCTCTGTCCGTCGCTACAGCAGGACCCTTTTTGGAGCGGATTTTGCCGCGATTCTAGTTTGCTCAATGCAACCATTTGCGCGATATTGCGCGACAAACCGTGCGATATCGCGCAAAATGCAAATCGTGTGACAAACGCACGATTTGCAAATCGCTCAGTGGGAATGGGGCCTTAAAGTGGAACTGAACTCATAGAGTGAAGATTTCATGTCATAGTATCAAAGAATCACCAGCACAGCAATGGGTAGCGTGTGAACACTCTTTCTTCTTCTTTAATCATGCATAATGTCACATCTCCGAGCGCAACGTTTCAGGGGCCGCGCAGGTTCCCCTTATCAGGCTTAACATGACAATGATGAAGGGGACCCTGCCCAGCCCGAAACGTTGCGCTTGGAGAAGTGACAGTATGCGTGAATAAAGAAGAAGAAAGAGTGTTCACACACTACCCATTGGTGTGCTGGTGATTCTTTACTATGGTTTACATTCATGCAGAGAAGCACCCATCTGTATATAAGGGGTATCCGGTAAGGTGTTCGGCAGTATGCCTGTGGACATTTTGATATGCTATAGGGAACATTTAGGCCCCGTTCACACCTGACCGTTTTGTAGCTCGTCCTACGCTCGACGAACGCGCTACAAAACGGTCAAAAAAATAAATAGCATTGTAGTCAATGCCCTCGTTCCCACCTAGGCGTATTTCTGCCCGTCCCTAACGCCCTACAAAACGGCCCACGCCTGAAAAGGTCCCGGGACTACTTTGGGCCGTTTTGTAGGGCGTTTTCCATTGGGATACAGCCAAGTAGCCTTTGGAATCGCGCGACGGTCGCACGACTTTTTTACCGCGAATCGCGGTAAAAAAAACGCGTGACGGTCGCGCGACAGACGTGGATATTACAATACGCCTAGGTGTGAATGGGGCCTTAGAACACAAAAGTGAAGATTTGATAAGTTAGCTGTGCCTAAGCATATCCTCACAAATGTACATTTTGTTCGGAATTCCTCCTGAAAAAGAGCAGTGTACTTCCTGCTATGTGTGTGCGCCTAAATCCTAATAAATGTATATCTGCAGTGTGAGACTGAAGGCACTGCTGCCTCTGACTGCCAGTCACAGGAGATCTGGAGGGAGATTCAGTGATTTCACTACTGTGCTGCTCACTTATAATAATGGCCAGAAAAGAAACGCAAACAGCAAAAATTGTAGTGTTCCTTTACAGTGGTGGTCAGTTGAGATGTGCCCCCTTACATTGGTGGACAGTTTAATAAGCCCCCTTATATAGGTTGTCAGTTAAGATGCGCCCTTAACATTGATGGTCAGTTGAGACTTAACCTCTTAAATTGGTGGTCAGTTGAGACATGCCCCCTTAGGGCCGTTCACATCACCTACGTACGTTAATCAAACGGTTCCATGCACGTCTCAACTGACCACCTTACGCTGGTGGGTCAGTTGAGACGTGCCCCCTTACGCTGGTGGGTCAGTTGAGACGTGCCCCCTTAGACCCCGTTCACATTGAGCGATTTATCGCGCGGTAATTCCCGCGATATCGCGGCAAATTACCGCGCGATATCGCACTCCAATGCAATCCAATGGGGCAAAGGGTCCTGCTGTCGCGGGTCGTGTGTCGCTACAGCAGGACCCTTTTTGGAGCGGATTTAGCCGCGATTCAAGCTTGCTCAATGCAAGCTTGAACGCGACATCGCGCTGCAAATCGCGCGATGTCGCGCAATATGCAAATTGCGCGATGTCGCGCAATATGCAAATTGCGCGATGTCGCGCAATATGCAAATTGCGCGATGTCGCGCAATATGCAAATTGCGCGATGTCGCGCAATATGCAAATCGCGCGATGTCACGCAATATGCAAATCGCGCAACAAACGCGCGATTTGCATATCGCACAGTGGGAACGGGGCCTTACGCTGGTGGGTCAGTTGAGACGTGCCCCCTTACGCTGGTGGGTCAGTTGAGGCGTGCCCCCTTACGCTGGTGGGTCAGTTGAGGCGTGCCCCCTTACGCTGGTGGGTCAGTTGAGGCGTGCCCCCTTAAGGCCGTGACACACTGCACGCGAAGCCGTGCAGAGCGAAGCAAAGCTATCCGGCACGGAGCTTTGCGTGCAGTGTGTGAGCTGAGTGCAGTCAGATGATTGACAGCACCTTCAGCCAATCGGCTCGTCCTTAACAACCTGCCAGCTGTCGCATCACGACGCGCTGGTTTATACGCGCGAGCCGATTGGCTGAAGTTGAAATTGTTCATCTCGGCACGCTCAGCTCTGCGAGCTCTCGCAAGCTGAGGTGCCGAGCAGAAAATGACATGACACACTGCTCGCAAAGGCAGCGCGCCCCCACTCCGCGCTGCTTTGCCTGCAGTGTGTCACGGCCTTTACGCTGGTGGGTCAGTTGAGGCGTGCCCCCTTACGCTGGTGGGCCAGTTGAGACGTGCCCCCTTACGCTGGTGGGCCAGTTGAGACGTGCCCGCTTACGCTGGTGGGCCAGTTGAGACGTGCCCCCTTACTTTGGTGGCTGATTAAGATTTACATTGGTGGTCATATGAGACGTTTGCCCTTACATGGTGTTCAATTGGAATAGGGCCCCTTTACTCTGATGATCAGAGGGAAGAATGCTTCTTTCATTAGTGGTCAATGGGGAGAGTTTTACCCTTTAGTTAGTTATCTGAGAGGCAGAAACAGTTCATTGCTCAAGGAACCCCCAGCAAGCTCTGGAGGAACCCTGGTTGAGAAAAGTTGGTGTATAACAAGATTTGCTGGCAGACCTATAATTGTCTGGCACTGCCTTCTGCCTCCTTTTTGTAACCCACACAGAACGTTATAACATATTTATTTCACCCAATTCTTACCATTCACTAGCAGGTCACACACTTCTACAGTCAGAATAACTGCAATGGCAAAACTTACACTTATGTCAGAATACCCATCTGAACGTCTGCAGATTACTAAATCAATATGCATTTTGCTTTTTATCTGCCCCTATTCACACTTGCGCGAGAGCGATTTCAGGCAATTTTAGAAGCGTTTTTTGCACACGTTTTTTCAAGCTTGAGCATCGTTTTAGCCAATGGAAAGCTAGTTACTAGGAGGAGGAGACGTGTGAAAAACTCAAGTTACAAGCACTTTTCAGTAACTTCCATTGAAGTCTAATGTGCCAAAAATAGGAAAAGGAATCACCAGCACTCAGTAGAATAATCCAACATGTCCATTTATTGGACATAGACGTCACACAATCACAAGAGCCAACGTTTCGCTACCACGCAGGGTCTCTTCATCAGGGCATAAAGAGTGACCACTCTGGTGATTCCTTTTCCTATTTTTGGCACATTAGACTTCAATGGAAGTTAATCAAAAGTGCTTGTAACTTGAGTTTTTCACACGTCTCCTCCTCCTAGTAACTAGCTTTCCATTGGCTAAAACGATGCTCAAGCTTGAAAAATGTTGGATTATTCTACTGAGTGCTGGTGATTCCTTTTCCTATATTGTGTCTGCACGGTGCCATCCGTGTTCATCACTACAAGCACCATTGTCTACATAGGCCTTGATTGCTGCAAGGTGTGCAGAGGATTTCCCCTTCTATCTAATGTGCCAAAAAAACACGAAATTCTGCCCCGCAAAACAGGTCATGTACTCATGTGACACAGCGCTCAGGTGTAAAGGGATACCACTTAAAATTATAGGATTCTTCATGTTGATAGTTGTTGCACTTCAGGAAACACAAGACAAAACGCTGAACTGTGAACGTGGACTTACGGTATAAATCTTTGGAGGTGTAAAATGGGGTATTTACAGGTAGATTTACGCACGAAAAAATCCTGTCGGAATGTTCGATTTTGGAAGGAGTGGTGTTTATTAACGAAAACCACATTCACAGAATTTTGTTCGACCAAGAAAAATCTTCCGACATCCTCCTTTGAATTTTGTTGTCACTGAGGTTACAATCGATCAATGATTATAATCTGCTTTGAAGTAACACTAAACTCAGGAGTTAAAAGGAGAACTATGGGGTTATGGCTTTTCCCCATAGTTCTCCTAAGAGTAGCGGGAGGACACAAACTATCGTCCTCCCATCACTCTAAGCTCAGTATACCGCGAGCTACAGCTTGCGGTATACTGAGACGCCGCAGCTGAAACGGATCCCGACAATTATGTCTGGATCCGCCCAGCTGCGTGAGTGGCAGCTGGCTCTGCCTATCTAGAGGCAGAGCCAGCAGTGCCCGCCCCTTCTCCCGTCCGTTCCACCAGTCAGCGCTGGAGGATCGGAGCGGGGAGGGGGGAATCCAGTCCCACCCCTGTCACGGCTCTCTGCCGTGACAAGATCGAGAAGTGAGCGAACGCCGGCATGTGTTCGCTCACCTCCTGAACTCCTGAGCCGACCTGTGACAGTCTCATTGTCACAGGTCGGCTAGAACTATGAGGATGAGTGAAAAGCACTCACCTCATAGTTCTCCTTTAAAGTGATATTAAACTCGCTTTTTTTTATGCATGGGAGGCCCACATGGGATGCAGATCCTTGGTCCTCAGATCCTTGGTCCTTTTTTTTTTTCAATACCTTGTTCTCTAGTGGGTCCCCGCATTGCTCACCCTCGCGCCCCCTGCATGGGTGTTTCCATCAGCTATGTTGTTGTGGAGAGACCCGTGCGTGTGCATTTCCGGCCATGCCCGCAAAAAGCTGTATGCGTCCATAGACACACACATAGCGTGTGGCATGTGAGGGGGGGGGGCAGGCCACACCCCCCTCACATCAGTTTGACTGACAGCAGAAGGAGCCTATATCTCTTCTGCCCTCTGTATCCTCCCACTGTAAGCATGAAGTTCAGGGAATGGAGGATTGCTCTCAGTGACAACGGTGTGCACAGGTAAGGGGGGGGAGTTTGCACAGAAAAAGATACTGGGCATTTTTTACCCTAATGCAGGGAATGCATTAAGGTAAAAACGACCAACCTTTAGTAATACTTTAAATCTTAAAAATTAGTTCAAGTACCTTAACTATTAACAAGAATGTAAGGTTTGTTTGTGTATCACTCGGCTGTAGATCCTCAAATAATCTCTGGATTGGTGCCGACACTGTCCTTCCTTCTGGAGGGTGGCTACTTCTGTTCCTAATGGTTCCTGTGTGTCTTGTAAAGTAGCCACCACTCCAAGATCACTTTTGTGATGGACTATAATCTCACGTTCTGTTTACTAATTTGTGTAGAGATTGTAGTCCATCACGGGAGTGAGCTTGGTGTGGTGGCTACTTTACATCACACACAGGAACCATGGGGACAAAAGTAGTCACTCTCCCGGACAGTGTCATCATGAATTCAGAGATGATATAAGGATCTACAGCTGAGTGAGACACAAAAAAAAAAAAAAAATCTACATTTTGATAATAGTTAAGGTGCTTGAATGCATGTTTAAGATGTAACTGCTGAGTTTAGTGTCCCTTTTGAGCATAAACCAGGGGACACACAGTGGAGGATGCGGTGTATGGTATCATCTGATGTCTGACTCAAGCTCTGGATTTTTTTACCTGTGGTTTCCTTTCCACAAAAACGAAAGTGGACACACATAGGAGAGCAGAGATAACAGGGAACTGTCACCGGATGTCTGTACTGGGGACACAGTCCAGGCACTCTATATACTTATATACGTCCCGGGGGGAGATTATACTAGACATGCTATTATGTATGAGCACAGAAGAACTCTAGTACGCAGTCACTACGACCTAGAGGCTTCACCTGTCATCCCGAACAGGTGACAAGGAAAGGTGCCCAGGGAGTGAGCCCGCTTATGCCGGACACTGGGTATACAAGGCAGAAAACACTGCACTATAAAAGACTCAACTATTTCCATAGAACGGGGATCTGTGGAAGCTCCGTCCTGTCATACTTCGCTGAACGTAATGAAGACAAGGTGTCTGTCTCACCGCTCAAATCTCGAAGCCTTCTGTCTCCAGCCGCACTCCGTACACATAGAAGGCCCCACAGTCGGGATTTCCCCGGTGATTCCAGAGGGAGGAGCAAATTCTGGTCACATGACTCTGCCACCTGCTCTGATTACACGCCGCTCGGTGATGTAAGAGCATTGGCGGCCATGATTGAATTGGGCAAGAATCACATGGTTGCCAGAATGACTGTTTTTCCGTCATGATTAGTACTATAGTAGTACTATTAGTATAGTAACAATACTTGCTAGCCTGAGAGGGAGAAATGTACTCTTTTTAATCTTATTTTACCTCCTGAATATTACTAGCCTGTAATATCTCTTCATTATGAAGCCATGTTCCAGTTTTCAGCACTGTGACAGTTTGACTGACAAATAGTCATGCAACACTGTACCCACATGAATGTTATGTAATTTTTTAAATATATAAATTACCTTTGGTGCTATTTCATAACTACTGTATTTTTTATATTTTACTACATAAAGGAAAAAAATAACCCAAACTTTTGAAAACAAAACTGCTTCTGTTAAAAAACAAAAAACAACTAATCAAATATAAATGCTAGGGCAGTACAAATACCCCAAAATGGCCATATTTTTGGAAAGTAGACAAGGTGATCCCAGTTTTTGTCACTTTTTTGGAAATGAAGAAAGATGCTGATACTGACGTGTTTAAAACATGGAGCTTGGTAATGGTGCACTAGATACAGCACGTAATTAAAGGCTAAGTTCACCTTTTGCAAAAATTTAAGAAATGTAATAATTAATAATATATAGAAATATGCATTTCTTTAATATTTCCATTCAAGCCTGGAAAGCATTGCAATTGTGATCACTTGATCAGAGCTACAAAGCTCAGGCTTCTGTTTCAGTTAGGAGAGATGGGGAAGGACGGCTGGACTTCAAACTGCATTAAATCGCTTTGTACATACTTGCCGTCCTCGCTCTAGGTCAGGGATGTCCAAACTGTGGCCCTCCAGCTGTGGTGAAACTACGAATCCCATGAGGCTTTGCAAGATTCTCACAGCCACCCACATGCCTACCGGATAGAAATGCATCATGGGATTTGTAGTTTCACCACAGCTGGAGGGCCGGAGTTTGGACATCCCTGCTCTAGGTAGAGCTGCCCATATTCCTGCATCTACCTAGAGCGACTGGATGCTGCATAGCTGCATCTGTGATTCCTCCTCCTTCTCCTGCAGCTCCCTGACACCGTGCTGCACGCCTGCGGACCCCTGGTGAGACACCACAGCCCAGACAACCCACTGTGTCGCAAGGCCCACCTGTGAGTCGTACAGCCCATGTGAAAGTCGCACAGCCCGCCTGAGTGTTGTACGGCCTACCTGTGAGTCGCACAGCACTCCTGAGAGCCGCATAGGCCATCTGAGAGCCTGCACAGGCCACCATGCCACCTGGAGAAATCAGGGCCAACCCAGAATAACACAGAGTATGTAAGTTTCATATTATTTTGTATTGCTGTATAATGTATTGCTGGGATTTGTAGTCCTCTGTAGTTGGTCTCCTTACTCCCTCTCCTCGCTCTCTCCTCTATACAGGTGAAACTCGAATAATTAGAATATCGTGCAAAGTTCATTTATTTCACTAATGCAACTTAAAAGGTGAAACTAATATATGAGATAGACTCATTACATGCAAAGCAAGATAGTTCAAGCCGTGATTTGTCATCATTGTGATGATTATGGCTTACAGCTCATGAAAACCCCAAAACCCAAAATCCACAACCTCAAAAAAGTAGATTGAAAACCCCAAGAACCCAAAATCCACAACCTCAAAAAAGTAGATTATTACATGCAATCAATAAAACAAGGATTGTACATAGAACAATATCGGACCTCTGAAAAGTACAAGCATGCATATGTACTCAGTACTTGGTTTGGGCCCCTTTTGCAGCACTTACTGCAATTACTTTTGCACGATATTCTAATTATTCGAGTTTCACCTGTATTCACCATAACAAAATTGACACGCGCAGCGCTAAAGTATTCAGGTTTCACTTGAAGAAAAGGTGGCAACCCACCGGCCATCCAGAAGATAAAACTACAAATCTCATGAGGCATTGCAAGATTCTCACAGCTACATGTACAACTTCCAGAGGCAGATGCATCATGGGATTTGTAGTTTCACCACAGCTTGAGGGCCATGATATAGGAGTAGGAAACCTCGGCATGCCAGCTGCTGTGGGACCACATGGGGAGCTGGGGATGAAAGGGTTAAAAAAACGATTCCACAAATCAATCATTAATTTACATAACACAACAAACACGCACACGTTGAATCTGCTGCTGCCTATCATTCAGTGATAATTCTTCACTGACAAAATCCTCCTTCCTCCATTGTAAGAGGAAGGGGAGAATTCTCTAATATAAACACTTGAAGCAGAGATGGCCACATGTTAGAAGGGATTTTCATTAGCATGGCAGCCAGACAAATGAGAAAGATTGGGTGCTCCCTGCCCTCCTCCAGGACCCCCCTGCAACTCACAACTAGGGTGCAACCTACCTGAACTTTTTTTTATCCCAGCAGGCACATGCCATGGATGGATTACAAGGCCAGAACTCACTACCGGCCTCCTCCTGTTTATCAGCACACCTCACTACACAAGGAAGGGCTGTATGGACCAACTATGGCTATGATGCAGCATATGGTAAAATGATTGCTATGCAAACCATAGAGGCAGACATAAAAAGCACCCTCTCTACGGCGATCTTCTATCTCACAGAGTATCTACGTTCTGTAGTGGCTTGACTTGCAGTGGTGGAGCAGATAGGAAACCACCATGAGGGAGCCCTTCATGATTTGCAGCAGTTGGATATTCGCCGTAAAACTCACCCGATTGATATGCAAAGTTAGGTTGAAGATCTAGATGACCAGGGCCACCGCAAGGACTTGCAGATCCATGGAACCCCGGAATCGTCTGTGTCCGAAAAAATCCCTAGTGCTAGTCAACAACTTGCTAGAAAGACCACTGGAGTCGCCTATTGAGTTTGAATCCACTCAGTGAGCCCTCTGACTGCACAGAAGAGAAACGGACCCCCTCCCCAAGGTCAGTTTACTACTGAAAGTAGAAATAATCCAAAAGGCACGTGAACAACAACATTTCAATGGATCTGGAGTTAAAGTCTTCTAGGACTTGTCTAGCATTATCTTGCACAATGACAGGGCTCTGCAAACTCTCTTGAACGTCCTCAATGAATGGCATATCCTTTACCACTTTCCATTTAGTCTTTCTGCCAAGGCCGTACAGCCACCCTTTAAACCTTGAACAATCTGTGGTCATTCTTCCAGAAACTATGGATCCAAATCATTGAGGTATCTAAATAATAACAAGAATTCCTACTCCCAAAGGCCTGGACCAACCTGGCTCCCCTCATGAACCGATGGAGTCTTAGCAATAGGTGTAGCTGTTCTCCATAACACCACTGCGGGTTTGCAGAGAGCAGCACGGACAGCAACCAAGTCAACAAATGTCCTTAATTGCAGATGTGTCAGAATGAGCGAGAGAGTTATCTATCCAGGACACTGACCGTTTCTGTTCTTTTTTGGCAGATACATTTATTTTTTCCCTAAACGTTAGCACATTTCTTATATGTTTGACATTTGCTTACTTAGGCAATGCTGTGGTAGAGATGGAGCTTTGGTTGAGGGAGTTTGACTCATAGACTGAGAGTTATCTATCTATGTGAGTAATGACAACTTACATACTCCTCCTATTAGAGGTTTCCTTATATTAAAGCAATTGTTATTGTAAGTTTGCAAATATAATCTTTTATTATAATGTAAATGCAGGTACCTACAGCTGCCTTCATGTGCTGATATATAACTTGTAGAGTATCCCCGGAACCCTGATAGCTGGAAAATAGATGGCTGGTACCCTCTACCATGTTCACATTGTCACCATAATCTACCTCTGCAGATGATCAATAATTACTGCTATTCCAGTTGTAGAGCCCCCAGACCTTTCTTAAGCTGCCCATGCACCTTACAACCATCGCACAACTTTCGTTGTGCGATGCTTATAAGGTGGTTAAAACTTCATACGACCTCCCCATCTTGGACAGGCAGATCGTATTGCTATCATCACAAGCCCTCCCCGCCTAGGGGAGGGCTTGCCGATGATTGCAATGCTGAGCGGGCAGTGTGCGCTTGCGCACACCAGCCCGTGCAGCTTTTGTCTTCCACACAAAAGCTCAGATCATAGGACCGGCAAGCCACAGATTGCTAATTGTCTGTTGCCACCCTTACTGCTTCTTGCACCTTGCTGTGTAGAGGGGATACAAGTATTAAACTGTACCAACCCTCTGGTGAAAAACATCTGGCATTTTTAAATAGCATTGACCCTATCATGGCCCAGTATGCTGGTATTTGGCGCTTGGGGACTGGAATAAAGAGACTTACAGGAAACCCACAGAATTCTTTCTTATCTCACATACCCCAGCAAAGGATGAAGCAGAATATAACCCTTATTGCTAGATCTGATGTAGCCCCACTGTTCACCCCACCTACAGCAGGTGTATTGTGGAGAATGCTAGTGTGCCATATACTGCTACCTACTTGTACCTGAGAAACTCTCATGCTCAGTAATTTGTTGTGTGTGTGTGTGTGTCTGTGCGTTTCTCAGATGCGTGTCTGTGCGTTTCTCAGATGCGTGGCCATAATCTGTTTGCCTTGGTACTAACCAGAAATGCTTGCCGCACGGCAACAGACTGAGAGGCCTCACAGAGAGACTACACCGACCCCTCGGATATATAGTTTGTTTTTTGTTTCAGTCTGCCACTGTCTCTGCAGTGACTTATGGGGACCCACTAGCTTGCAGTGCCCTCACTGCTCACATCATTGATGGGGAGATAAGTTGATAGCTGGGGGAATTCTGGCGAGAACTTGATAGTTGGGGGAGTTCTGGCAGCAACCAAGACTAAACATTAAAAAGGGCACATTGAACTTTTCATAGCTTGTTCCATTCACCACTAACCGGAGCTTGAGACTAGAAACTCTTGATTCTAAGAAGCTTCACTAGCCTTATAGATTAGCTGTCTTTTCTCACCTTCTACCTTTTTCTTTCTCTCTATGTCTATCACTTTGTTTCCTTACCCCCAAACTCTTCTTTCCCAGCCCCTCCCCATGTCATTTGCCCCTTATCTAAGAATTTCCTTCCCCCTTGGTCCTTGACCACCCAGGTTTTTCTTGCTTGTTTGCACTATGATACACCAATGGGAGACCATCTTCCCTACTGCCTCTGAGGGTAGTGATCCCCTTCCTCCATCCTGAAGCCCCTAAACACTGTGTGCATGGCTAACTGCTAGAACTATCTTATGACCAATACTACAAGTCAGGGACGTGCGGTCAGGGGAGGTAGGTGAGGTAGAGCCTCACCTAGTATTATGGAGGAAAAAGCTGTCAGTTTCAAGTCTGAAGCCTCCCCGCTGCGTAACCTGTCATGGACGGAGGGCAGGGCTTCATTGGGCTGGGGGGCGGGACGTGCTGGCGGCGAGGCTGGGGATTGCCTCACGCGGAACCAAAGGCACCGCACATCACTGCTACAAGTTAGTGCCCTCTCAGGACTGGCTCTCTTGCGTCCAACACCCATGCATTTTCTTCTTTGCTATTTCTTACTGATGTCTGTGTATGTTTTAATGTTGATACATGGATGTATGTGCAAAACTTTGATAAAAACTTTATAGAAAAAAACTTGACAGAGGGTCTAACCCTTCCCCTACCTTTAAAGTAGTACTAAAGGCTCTGTGTTTTTTGAACCTTAATGCATTCTCTGCATTAAGGTTAAAAAAAAAAACCCTGGTACCTTGGCATTGCCCCCCACCTCCAAACACTTACCTTTGGTCCGTGTTTTCCGCCGCCGGCTCCAAGACAAGCTGCGCTGCTTCCCCAAAGTTCCGGGTTGTAGAGGAGGGTCCGCACACAGGCATGTCTGCTTTGCAACATGCTAGTAAACAGGAGGGGAGGGGCCACGGTATGTAACCTCCAAATAATAAATGAAATGGGGCAGTTTGTTCTTAGCCAGTGTTGGTTGTGTATTGAATGTACAGCTGGTAGCCCTGAAGAGCTGGTACCTCTGCTGCTGTTGACGCCATCATGCTCAATAAAGCGAGCTCAAGTTTTAATTTGTATTACAACAAACTTAGGAATCAAAAGCATGTCAACATATATGTGAACAGTCTCTAAATAAGCCATGCCTAGATTTCTGCTTCAAGCCTTGAAATGCATACAGGGCTTCTCCTTTTTCATCTAGGTACAGCTATAGCACCTCAGTAGGATTGCCACCTTTTCATCAAGTTAAACCCGAACACTCTACCGCTGCATGAAGCAATTTTCAGGTGGGCTATGCAGACCCTCAGGTGGGCTACGCAGGCTTTCAGGAGTGCTGTGCGGGCTGTGTGGTGTCTCACCAGGGGTCCAGAGACCGGCAGCATGTTGTCAGGAAGATGGAGAGGTTTACAGGCACCTGCGGCTCACAGGAAGGCTGCTGGGGTCCCAAGCAAGCATAGGACCTCAAAAAAATGTAGTGTCTTGTGTCAGCTGGCCTGAAACCTGGACACAGGACTCAAAAATTGGACTGTCCGGGTGAATCCCGGACAGGCAGCAACCCTACACCTCAGGCCTTTCTTCTCCCAAAAAGTACTCCATTGCTGGTAATCTGGTGTTCTGGAAACACCACATACTGTGTTGCTGGAGTGTTGGAGGCCAAGTGATGTCATGCCCCTGCACTTTGCAGAGTTTCCTTGGCTTCCTTCTACTGTACTTCTACCTCGTCGCTCTGTAGTTAACCTCAGCAGTCTTCCTGGCTGTTTTGCATTGCCCCCAACCCCTTGTTCATCCTGCTTACCACTTCTCTCCAACATGTTTCCTAGACTGCTGTCAATCCCCATACCTGAAATTTTTTATTAGACCCTTTAATCTCACCCTTGCACCCCAGCGGCATATTGATAGCTCTGAACCCAGGGGTGCTCAGAGTTGTGCAGGTAAGCCCATGACACGAGGCAGGGTTTGACAGCTCATTACTATACATATAGGATTGATTTGGTGGCTTTAATGCTGCCCGAATCACTTCTACAAGAAAGACCACTGCTCACTTTAAAAATAAAACAAACTTCCAGCTACTGTCTGTTTTACATGTTGGTGATGCCGCTGATGTAATCCTTACATTGGCAGCAGAGAAATGGTGAACGGAAACATTTACTGAACAAATATTTAGGGTGTCTTTGCTGATCTCAGGCAGTCTCTGGCTTCATTGATCGGGAAGATTCCGATGGCTCCGAAAGTATTGAAGACACTTGATCAGCTTGGCAACCAGGTAATTATCATTTTCAGATGAAGAGGTGAGTAATGACAACTTACATACTCCTCCTATTAGAGGTTTCCTTATATTAAAGCAATTGTTATTGTAAGTTTGCAAATATAATCTTTTATTATAATGTAAATGCAGGTACCTACAGCTGCCTTCATGTGCTGATATATAACTTGTAGAGTATCCCCGGAACCCTGATAGCTGGAAAATATCATAGTAACAGACCAATACTGAAGTGTCAGGGTCCAAGATGGACTCGAGGCACTTTGGGTTTGGGGTTCAGGATCTCACTGCATTATGCACCATAGGCACATGTACTTCATGTACAGTAACATCTTTTCTGCAGCATTTTGCTCCACGCTATATGATTAGACACATGGGGTTACAACTAGTTTTAACACTGCTATTCTTTCGAAATATATTCATCACTAGAGGGAGCTCTAAAATTAAAATTAGTATAGTACCGTATATGTTCAGCAGAATAATTTACAGTATGTAACAGCAATACTGATCTCAATTTGATCAAATGATCGAATGGAAAGTCATTCATATTTATAACAATTTCACTTATGATTTACCATTTACTGAAAACAAAACTTTAAAGTGTAGTTTCACTTTTGCAGCCAAGTTGGGATGTTGTGTAAATTGGAACACATAACAATCATGGAGGGGTTTTCTCAAATTTGACTGCAAAAGTGGAAATACACTGTAAGCACGTTTGTGGGAAGAAAAATTGTCATAGTAGCACCTGCTGTAAATAGCAGGCCGCTCCAGCTACTTGCATGCCTCCCCTACTCCCGGGACACACATACTTTGTAATGCAATTAATGACCAATTTATGGGAAACAGGTCATGTACTGTAGTATTGGTCCATCATGGTGATGGGCAACCCTTTTAACCAAGAGTAGGGCAGACAGGTGAAATCATGCATGGCTCCCAAAAGATACCAAGTAGCTTAAAGTGACATTAAAGGCA
>NW_017306848.1:931460-935894 GCF_000935625.1 Nanorana parkeri | reverse complement strand
GCGGCGGGTCTCCGATCCAGCGCTGACTCCTCTGTCCTTGCTGGCATTTCCTGTCCCACGTTGTCTGGATGCGGGTGCACGCGTCCATATACTTACCTTGTGTCTCTCCTCGTCTCCCGGCCAAAAATGTGAACTGCGCATGCGCCCGCCCCAAGGTGCTTTGCAGCCGCCCGAGAATTTTCACATTTTCGGACGGGAGCGCGTTTGGCAGACACAGGTAAGTTTTAAACTCTTTTAAAGCGTTTTGTTTTTTTTACACTTTTTGCATATATCTACTGCTTGCTAGCAGTAGATATATGCAAAAACATCGGAGGCTTTAATGATACTTTAAATGATGCCTCTTGATCCAATCATCTTCTTCCGGTAGTTTTCAGGAGTCCCTCCAGCGCTGGTGCCAGTCTCTGATCCAGCGCTGACTACTCTCTCTTCCTGGCACTTCCTGTCCCACAGAGTCTGCGCGGGTGCACCCTGCCTCCATTAACTTACCTTGTGTCCCTCCTCATCTCCCGGCCGAAGATCTGAACTGCGCATGCGCCCAGCCCATGATCCTTTGCGGCCGCCCAAGAATCTTCAGATGTTCGGACTGGAGCGCGCGGCAGAGACACAGGTAAGTTTTTACTGTTGGACGAGAAGGCCTAGCTCTAACTCATCCCAAAGGTGTTCTATCGGGTTGAGGTCAGGACTTGTGCAGGCCAGTCAAGCCAGTCCTGCACCCCAAACTGGCTCATCCATGTCTTTATGCACCTTGCTTTGTGCACTGGTGCGCAGTCATGTTGGAACAGGAAGGGGCCATCCCCAAACTGTTGCCACAAATTTGGGAGCATGAAATTGTCCAAAGTGTCTTGGTATGCTGATGCCTTAGGAGTTTCCTTCACTGGAACTAAGGGGCCAACCCCTGAAAAGCAATCCCACATTATAATCCCCCTCCACCAAACTTACTTTACACTTGGCACAATGCAGTCAGGCAAGTACCGTTCTCCTGGCAACCACAAAACCCAGACACGTTCATTGGATTGCCAGAGAAGCGTGATTCGTCACTCCAGAGAACACGTCTCCACTTCTCTAGAGTCCAGTGGTGGCGTGCTTTACATCACTGCATCCGATGCGTTGCATTGCACATGGTGGTGTAAGGCTTGAATGCAGCTGCTCGGCCATGGAAACCCATTCCATGAAGCTCTCTACACGCTTTTGTTGTTCCAGTCTGAAGGCCACGTGAAGTTTGGAGGTCTGTAGCTATTGACTCTGCAGACAGTTGGCGACTTCTACGCACTGTGCGCTTCAGCATGCGCTTACTCCGCTCTGTCATTTTATGTGGCCTACCACTTCGTGGCTGAGTTGCTGTTGTTTCCAGTTGCTTCCACTTTGTTATAATACCACTAACAGTTGACCGTGGAATATTTAGTAGCAAGGAAATTTCACGGATGGACTTATTGCACAGGTGGCAACCTATCACAGTACCACACTTGAATTCACTGAGCTCCTGTGAGCGACCCATTCTTTCACAAATGTTTGTAGAAGCAGTCTGCATGCCTAGGTGCTTGATTTTATACACCTGTGGCCATGGAGGGGATTGCAACACCTAAATCCAATGATTTGGAGGGGTGTCCCAATACTTTTGACAATATAGTGTATGTGCTATTGCACATAAAAGATACTCCCACAAAACATGTCACAGGTTGCCTGTGGCATTATTTTTATGGGGGTATATTTTATGTGCAATATTATCCCCCCCCCCCCCTTTTCAAGTGATATTTATTTTGATAAAAAAATTTAAATACCTGTTTATGAGTCCAGGTGAGAAGGACGGTCACAGTCAGTCAGGCTGCCGGAGGATGATTTCTCCCTCCCTCCCTCTCTCTTATGTAACTTCCTCTCACTAACAGGAGAGAAACAGAGGGAGGGAGGGAGTGAAGACAGCGCCGCCCAGAGCCCGCCACTCGCTGCCTGTCACTCGCCACCCACCGCCCGTCCCCCGCCGTGGGTCGGCTGACGACCCTGGCGGGCCTGATCTGGCCCGCGGGCCCTAGTTTGAGGACCCCTGCTGTAGACATTACTATGTTGGTTCTATGAATATAAAATGATGCTGATGAACCATTAACTTCATTTACAATCCTGGACTCCATACATGGGATTGTACGCCCTATAAACAAAACAATACCCTCAGTCATTGTTAT
This sequence comes from Nanorana parkeri, assembly GCF_000935625.1. Lineage (NCBI taxonomy): Eukaryota > Metazoa > Chordata > Amphibia > Anura > Dicroglossidae > Nanorana > Nanorana parkeri. Next base: position 933,720 of record NW_017306848.1, on the reverse strand, counting down.
TAACCCCTAAGTATATATAAAATATAAAGAACTAACAACATATGGGTAAAATAAGGCCGCGGCCCCTTTATTGAGTTTTTAAAATTACAATAACTTTATTAACCGTTTTAAAACTTTAACCATAACAACCGAAAATGAGAGTCCAATAATTCTCAGTCACAAGACTCGAGGAAAGAGTCCATGAAAAGTACCAGACCGCTACTTCCTGTCCACCCACAAAGATGACCGCGACAAGCACAAAATCCGGGAGGGGGGGAGCAAGTCTTACGATGTCCAGATGAAGATGAACTGATGACTCCTGCTCCTCCTTGCTGAGCTGTGTGGTAAAGATAAATCTGCCCAGCAACCAAGACCAGTTTATATAAACACAATTAGGGATGTTCAGATACCAGTTCAGATACCAGTGCTGATACTTGGCATTTTCACCAGAACTACTAGGGTCCAGCAGTTGTATCTGGGACCGGGCTCTGGTGCTCCACCACTGTTCTGAAATCATTAGTCGATATTGTTTGAGAAAAACTGTCACATGACAATAAACAAAAATGTATCAGTACTTGTATCTGTGAGTACTTGCACAAGTATCAATACTTGTACTTGAAAAAATTATATCAGTGCATCCCTTATATATCTTTATAAAAAAAAAAATATCATGCATTAAAACAGGGATGTACACAATGATACCACAATTGGCCAGATGTTTTCCCTCCAAAACAAAGAGGACCAATTCAGATGCCAGCTACCCAGAGATTCTGCACGGTGACAGCCTCAGCTACTGGTAAGTGTAATATCGATACCTTTGAATCTGCCCAGCTACAGTGTCATGCCCTTAGCAAGCTGCAATAGAAAAAAGAGCCTGCCGCCTATCTGACAACATAACATATAAAGCAAATTATTATTATTTTTATACCTTTTAATATATAAAACAATTTTTTAATTATTAAAATCAATATTATTAGAAACTATTTTTTGAAAGTGCAACAATGCCATGGGGCCACTACTCCGATTCGTCTTTTCTGTGTCACTAGCATTCTAAATGGCAAAGCCTTGTTATGGGCTCTGGCCCCAGGTGGGCCCCTGAAACATATCAAACACTTGGAAAATCAGGATAAACTTCAGCTTCCCTTTATCCCTCCTCCGACCTTCAGCTGATCAACACACTTCACACAAACAGATGATAGTGGCATTTCCTTCCTCCTTTCCTTTTCCTCCTATCGATCTGCTTTGTTATTAAAGCTGACACCATTCAGCTCAATGTTCAATGACTTATTTAAAAGTTGAATATAGATATTGTAAACATAAAGACAATTGTGTTGTGTTCTATTAACCTGCTATGATAAAACTATTATTGTCAGGAATGTACTCCTTTGGCTATATAGCAACAAGTTTCCTATAAAGCAGGGGGTGGGCAACTCCGGCCCTCCAGATCCCAACATGCTTCTGGGAGTCATGCCTGCAACTGTCAGAGCCTTGCAATGCCTCAGGCAGGGATCTAAAGTATCCTGGACATTCAGGGAGTCTAGATATCGGCTCCCTGATGCCCGTGAGAGAGGCATTTTATCCCGGAAAGGTTTACTCTGCACTATCTAGCATAGTAAAGCTTTTCAGGATACCTGGTGGTTCTACTCACCCTGTTATCTGGGGGTTTTTTATTATTATTTTGACAGTGGCTGCTGTCAGAGTCAGAAAAAAAAAAACAACAACAGCAACAGATAGCATGGGAATGAATAGCTAAGCTGCTTTTTGTTTTTTCAATTTGCAAGTAGCCTAGCTATTTATTCCCATGCTAACTGTTTTTTTTTTTGTTTGTTTTTTTACTCTGACAGCGGCTGCTCTGCACAATAAAAAAAACCCCAGAAAGGGCACCTCCTTGAAATGAGAAGGGCAGCTCCTTGAAATAAGGTTTTGCAGGTTGGGATGTCTGCCTCGTGGGACTTGTAGTTCCACAGTTGCCCATCCCTGCTATAAGGGCATAAACACAGGCATATTTGTATATGCGGCACTACTGCGTTTTTATGTTCATAGGAATGTATGGACACAAGACCTGGGCGGTACTGGTATTTGCATGTGCATAAGTTACCACATGTAAAGCTTCCACATTATGCATGTGCATGCCCAGTTATCTGTACCGCCATATACAGGCATACACCCTGGTACAGCGTCTTCTGTCCATACATTGCTATGGACTTAAAAATGCCAACATCTACAGCTCTGTACATTGCTGTGATGATCTGTAAACCCAAACATACCCCCCCCCCCTTTT
>NW_017306848.1:890558-931260 GCF_000935625.1 Nanorana parkeri | reverse complement strand
CCCCCCCCCTTTTTATGTCTACCCTTCTTTTTTATTTTTTTACCAATCCCTTCCTTCCCTTCACATATATGTATTCCGGCCTTCTTCAAAACGATCTTTCTCCTCTTCCCTAACACTTTGTGCATGATAGACCACATTTAAAGCTTTATTGTGCTTTGTGTATTTTTCCCAAATCTGTGCAGTATCCCAATGTGAAACTTTCATTTGTGCAGGAGTTTCCTGTAATAAAGACCAGTGAGTTCTGTTCCCTCTTCTTGTGTAGGGTGACTAGTCTTGTATCGTTTTCTGCAGGCAGTGGGTGGGGCCTGTTAGGTCCCTCCTACAGCCAGGGCCGGATTTACTCTCCCTGCCGCCCCAAGGCCAAGGTCCGCAATACGCCCCCCCACCACTCATGTGATCTTGGCGACATCGCTGAGATCACATGTAAACGAACAATCGGCTTCCCGCACTCTACATTTAGTCCTGCTTGTGCAAAGCAGGACTAAATGTAGAGAGGGCAACTTACCGCCCGGCGCCCAGAACTTCCCCACAAGGACACCGCTGCTACCCCTCTGCGCCCTGCCGCCCCGAGGCCGAGCCTCGGTGGCCTTGTGGGGAATCCGGGCCTGCCTACAGCTCTGCCCTCTCTACAGGCAGCACACTGATAATGTCACTGGTACTTTTATGTGGTAATAACTTGCAAAGGCATATAGTGTCTGTGAAGGTTCTCATTCATCCAGGTCATGGTATATCTGTAAAAATAAGTCAAGGCAACTGGATTTGCTGTATTTTTCTTGAAGACGTTTCACTGGTCATCCAACCAGCTTTCTCAATTCAGCAATGGAGAAAGCAGGTTGGATGACCAGTGAAACATCTTCAAGAAAAATACAGCAAGTCCATTTGCCTAGACTTATTTTTTACAGATAAAGGCATATAGTGCACACAATGTGGATTTACATGTTTTGGGGCTATTGGATATATTTGGATCAACATTTTTGTGCCCAGAGTTCAGTTTTAAGGACTGTGATCAGCTACTCCAGATATCAAGCAGAGGCTATAGCACTAACAAAAAGGATGAAAACACTTTTTGGAGGCGACATCTTTCATATCAATCAAGGTGACAGTTGCATTTAAGTAAGACAAGGTGTATTGAAAACAGCATTTCTCAGTTCAGTGAAATTAATGAGGGGAATTTATCAAAACTGGAGCAGATTTGCACTGCTACCAATCAGCATATCTGTCTCATTTTCAAATCTTACCTGAGCAAACTGAAGAGATGCTGATTGGTTGCCATGGACAACTGCTCCAGATTCTGTCTGTTCCTGTTTTGATAAATGCCCCCCAATATATTTAGTGTTTTTGCAAACAGTATAACTTAAAGAGGAAGTCCACATTTGTTGAGAAAAAAAAAACAGTCCTCTCTGGGTGATCTGTGTACATTACAAGAATTTAACCAATTTTTTTTCAGATTCCTACCTGTTCCTGGTCTGAAGAAATAGCAGTTTGTTGCACCATGTCCTTTCTGAACTGATCCCTGAAGGGATGCACCGATACCAGTTTTGCGAGTACGAGTACTGGTACTTGCAGAGTACTTACAAGTACGAGTACTGATACATTTTTGTTTATTGTCATGTGACAGTTTTTCTAAAACAATACAGACTAATGATTTCAAGACAGTGGTGGAGCGCCAGAGCCAGGTCCCAGCTGCAACCGCTGCAACCCTGGTAGTTCTCATGAAAATGCCAAGTATCTGCACTGGTACTCAAAAGTATCTGTGCATTCCTATATGCTATATTCATTTGAAGATTTTTTTCATTGTTATATTGTTAAAGTGGAGTTAATCTTTAAGTCCTACAATGACAAGGTTTGTGATATCAGAAGGTCACTTGTATTCATAAACAGTAGTCTTTACTACCCACCATGTTACAAGGATCCCAACCTGAAAAAATTAATTTCAGGGTGGTGCCCTTCTCATTTCAGGGAGAGCACCCCCCTGAAATGATGGCAGATAGCAAAGAAGCTATTGCTTCCTGTGCTATCTGCTGCTTTTTTTTTTTTTTTTAGTATTCTGACAGCTGCTGCCATCAGAATAGGAAAAAAAAAAGACAGCATAGAAATGAATAGCTAGATTGCTATCGGCTATTTGAATTTGCAATAGCCAATAGCAGACTAGCTATTGCGCCCGCCCACTGCTGCTGTCAATCAGCAGAGGTGGACCTGAAGTTATCCATCCGTCTTTTTTTTTTACTCTGACGGCGGCTGGCGGCCCGATAGAATAAAAAAACAAACAAACAGCAGTGAAAGGTTTACTCTGCTAGATCGAGTAGAGTAAACCTTTCTGGGAGAAAATGTTTCTCTTCCGGGCGGCCAGGAGCCACTATCTAATAGCGGGAGACTCCTGGAACGTCCGGGAGAGTTGGGATGTCTGATGTTACAGCTGTACCTCTTGATTTGTAAACAGACGCAGGAGCAGAAAAGTGTAAATCCTCTTCTTTTACATGTACTCTTTGTTTACATTTCTGATTTTGTCAGTGTCAATGTCCCTTTAACCACTTCAGCTCTCACATCTGCATTCCTCTTCTGGACCAGAGCAAATTGTACCACTACAGGCCTAGTAAGCCAGTAATACATATACTGGGGTTTTTTTTCTTGATACAGACAGGGCTTACAATATTGTCTTGCATAAATTATTTATTTTTTCATTCAAGAAAGAAAAAAGATGCAACAAAACGGAAAACGGGCCAATTCACATTGGATCGTTGTGATTATTGTGTGTTTAGCGCACGCTATTGCACAATGCACCTAACCTGCGGTACCATGTACTAGGTATGTTGTGTGCGTTGCGATGCAATGCGATGAGCAGTAAACATGTGCACTGGCAAAAAAATAGTTTAGTTTTGTTTCGTTTTGATTCGGATTTTGAGTTATTTTGTTTTTCGGGATTCGAGTGTGAAAGTCAATTCGGATTCGGAATTCGGATTCGGACGAAATTTGTTAGCGGTAGTTCGTTCGAACGCTCGTTTCGTGTTCGTTTCTTATTCGTTTCGTTCATTCGTTCGTTTGTTGCAGCAAAGTGGCATTTGAGGGGAAAAAAATGTTTTTCTCCTTCTCTAATGTCACTTTGCTGCAACGAACGAAACGAACTACCGCTAATGAATTTCGGAAACGCAAATTCGGATTCGTTTGCAGTCGTTATATCTGTAATTCGTAATTCGATGCATCCGAATTTCCGAAAAATCGTTTTGGAAGGAAACTAATTGCACATGTCTTGGGGTGAGAGAGTATGGTATGCACGGTAGTGTGCGTTGTGCAGCAGCATGTGCTAAACACACGGTAACGTGTGATTAGCACAACACTTCCGTGGGAATGGGCTCTTACAGCGGACCTTTAAACTCAAAAATCTAATTCCACCAATGCATCCCTCTATGTATGATGAGTAATGAAAGGCATTTTCCTCCCCTGAGGTCACATGTCCTAGTCACATGTGCCAGAAATCAGGAAGTAATGGGAGATCTAGTAATCTGTCCTTAGTAAACATGGCCATTGTCAGAGGACTGGGGAAGAAAAGAGAAATAAGGTACATGCACATGTTATTATTGTATCTGTCCCATTTACATTTGTGCACTGTAATAAATCACATTATGCCATGTACTAACATGCGTTCATTTAAGACAGCCCATTGAAATCCCACCAAATATCAAACGTGTCACAAATATGGTGCCACAACACAATGCAATATGGTGCATTGCCATGCGCTGTAGCGTATTGCAACATACATGAATTGCCTTAATGCACTGGTGTGCTATTCAAAATGAATGGCACCACAGTAAATCAACACATACAATGTGCATTGAGCAAACGTGCGCATTATAAGTGCATGACATCATGCTTGCCTGCAGAACATAAACGCGAATTGGCCCTGAAACTTTTTCAGGCTTTGGTAGCTGTCTGTGCTATCACAGGGAGCTTTCACCTACCTTTTTTCCCCCTAAAGATCATCCAACATGTTATAGTTGTCCCCAATGTCAGCAAATGAAAACTAGAATAAAACAAGTTAACATATTACGGTAATAGTAAAAAACACTGGGGGGGGAATTGATAAAAACTGGAGCAGAAATAATCTGGAGCACCTGTGCATGCAACCAATCGGCTTCTCTCTTCAGTTTGTTCAGTTAAGATTTGAAAATGAAAGAGAGAAGCTGATTGGTTGCCATACACAGTAGCTCCAGATTTTGTCTGCTCCAGTTTTGATTAGACATGTGCACCGGCAAAAAAATTGTTTCGTTTTGATTCGCATTTTGCGTTATTTCGTTTTTGGGGATTCTGGTCCGAAAGTCAATTCATTTCGGGATTCGGACGAAATTTGTTAGCGCTAGTCTGTACGAACGTTCGTTTCGTTCGTTCGTTGCAGCAAAGTGACATTTGAAAAAAAAAAAAAATGTTTCAGTCTGCTGAAGAGGGGAAAAAAAAAGCATGATGTTCTCCCCTAATTCATACCAGACCCTTAAGGTCTGGTAGGACTGTTAGGAGGGACCCCAACCAAGTTAAAACAAAGAAAAAGTGCATGGGGTCCCCCCCAAAATCCTACCAGGCCCTTTAGGTCTGGTAGGAATTTTAAGGGGGAAACCCACCCACCAAAAATGGGGGGGTGGGAAATATGTGGGATTCCCCCTAACATTGCTACCAGACCCTTGATCCGAGCATGGGCCCGGTAGGGCAGGAAAGGGGGTGGCGATCGAGCGCTCTTCCTCCCTGCGCCTTACCAGGCCATGTGACCTCGGCATTGGGGCGGCATGCCAATGGGGACAAGGGCCTCTTCCCCGCAACCCTGACCTGGTGGTTGTGGGGGTCTGCGGGCAAGGGGGCTTATTTGCATCGGGGTACACCTTTATCTAAGGGGCACTCAAATGCCGCCTCCCCCTTGTGAATGAGTAAGGGGTACTTGTACCACTACCCATTCACTAAAGGGTAACATTCAAAGTAAATAAACAAACTACACTTTAAGAAAAAATCCTTTATTTGAAAAAAAAACAAAGAGTCAAGTTTTGACAATTCCTTTAATTAAAAAAGAAAAAAAAATGGCTCCATCGATGTAATCCAGCGTCAATCACGGTGCACGACCCCCGCCGAAATAAAAACAGTCCCGATGCACGACAACCATCCGAACCCAATGAAAACATCCGCAAAATGACATCTCCTGCTATTGACATCCTCCTGTGATCTCCCGAATGCCATTCTTGTCTGTGAGCAGAGGTGTCATACTTTTCATATGCAACGAACAGTCATGAAACAACAATTCGTAACGCTAACGAATTTCGGAATCGGAAATACGGATTCGTTTGCATTCGTTATAACTGTAATTCGGAATTCGGATACATCCCAATTTCCAAAATTTCGATTCGGAACAAAACGAATCGCACATGTCTAGTTTTGATACATTCCCTTCTCTGTACCAAAAAAATACCATCTACAAGTAGGGTTGCCACCTGCCCAGGATTCACCCGGACAATTTGGGTTTTGAATGCTGTGTCTGGGTTCCATGGCAGCAGAAACCCAGACACAAGATGTCAGGCAGACAGGGACAACCAAAATTAAAATAGGGGCTACTGGCCTCCCACTGAAAATAGTCTCAACTGTGATATTTACATATTAATGGGGGGAGCTATTTAGATATGAATAAGCCACGACTCATTCTCCCCAAAAATATGTCCGCGTGCCGTTAGAGTGTTCGGGTTTCACTTGAAGAAATGGTGGCAGCATCTTGCACCTGATAGTCAGGAGGGGGACAGGATATGGTACACAGGCTGGGAATGATCTCCTCCTTCTGGTGTAAATAGTGATAGCCTATCCCTCCTTTTTTTTGCCAGGTTGTAAAGAGTACAATGTGTCACCTGCAATGTGTTCCAGAACCTTGCAGTAATTCTTTGTAAGTGCATACTATTGTTGTTTTTAGATTATCATGAAATATAATAAGTCATTTGCACATTCTGGAGGTCTCTTGCTTTGTTTTATTACTATTTCTGCACTGCACACTATGCTGTTGGTACAGGAGCGACTGACCAGGCAATGTCACAGAATAAATTGGGTTCTCTGAATAACAAACAGAGGTTTCTGCACAGTATGGTTTACTACAGAGCCGCTAGTGGTGTGGATGTTGGGGTGCAGACAGATCATAGACTGGGACCCTCAGGATTGCCAGAGCTGACAAATGACAGGATGAGAACAAGGTACCAAATGTTTAAAGGAGAACTATGAGGTGAGTGCTTTTCACTCATCCTCATAGTTCTAGCCGACCTGTGACAACGAGACTGTCACAGGTCGGCTCAGTAGATCGGGAGGTGAGCGAACACATACCGCCATTCGCTCACCTCTTGATCCTGTCACGGCTCTCTGCCATGACAGGGGAAGGGCTGGATTCCCCCCTCCCCGCTCCGCTGGTGGATCGGACGGGGAAGGGGGGCGGGTACAGCTGGTACTGCCTCTAGATAGGCAGAGCCAGCTGTCACTCACGCAGCTGGGCGGATCCAGGCATAATTGTCGGGATCCGCTTCAGTTGCGGCGTCTCAGTATACAGCGAGCGCAACAGCTTGCGGTATACTGAGCCTAGGGTGACGGGAGGACGCTAGTTTGTGTCCTCCCGTTACCCGAAGGAGAACTATGGGGAAAAGCCTGAACCCCATAGTTCTCCTTTTTAAGGTAGTATTAAATGCTAAGGATCCATTCACGCCATCTGCGTTGAAGCTGTGATGGCCGTTGTTTCCAGTGCAGCTCCAATGCAAGAGAAGGCAATTTGCCTTGTCACGGATGGTGTCCATTCACAGCACTGCATTGTGGTAGAAACGCAGTGGTGTGCGCTTAAAGTAAGGCATCCCTTTTTTTTTTCAGTGCAGTGGGCTGCAATGCAGTACAACAGTCTTGCACCCCGTTGTGCCCGTAGAAATGAATCAAATGTCACTTGTGACATTTCAATAAAGTTCTAACAAAAAAACACAGTGTGATGTGCTGGGATCAACGCTTCAGCAATGTGCTGGGTGTGAATGGGCCCTAAAACTGTTTATCAACTGTTTATTGCCCAAGCACTTACAGTCATAATGTTTCCAAACAGCTCCAACTCTCTCAGCTAAGCTTCCCCGGACTTCCTGTCCAGTATAATATCGCAAGGGAGAGCACAGTCTCCAGCAGCTGTCCATTTACTAGCTTGCCTGTGTGTATGTTTGTGGAGACACACAGCTTGTTATCACACACACAAGGGTGGATCCACAGGAACCTGCAAGGGAAAGGCGCCACCATAAAACGGGACAGGGCCAGTGCTCAGGTGACCGGCTGATTCTACAGAAAACTAAAACTTTTAAACATCAAGGAGCAGCATCCATTCTAAGGGATTTAATCGGCATTAGAAACAGCCTTTAAAAAATGTTAACTTTAATATCACCAAGTATAGATGAGGTGAAGATAGGCTGAAGGTCAGGGCCAGTAGCTGACAACAGGCAAGCAGAAACATAAACAATTCCTATAGTAAAGACCAGTCATTTTAAATAAAAGATATGTGTATTCTTACTTGAATCTTGGTGTGCTTTGTGTATTTCTTCCAGATCCGTGCAGCTACTGTCACTGAACACCAATGACTCGGGATAGGGGGTGTTTAAGATCACTAATCACAAGTACTTTTGGGGAAAGGTATTTTACCTGTGACTGATAATTGTGGGATTTTATTTTGGGTAGGGGGGAGGATTTAAAGTGCTGCCGACCACCAATGATGGGAGGGGTAAGGAGGTTTAAAGTGCTCCAGACCACCAATAATGCTCGGAGAGGTGAGGAGGTTTAAAGTGCCACTGACCAACAATGATGGGAGGGGTGAGGAAGTTTAAAGTGCCACTGATCACCAATGATGGGAGGGGTGAGGAGGTTTAAAGTGCCACTGACCTCCAATGATGGGAGGGGTGAGGAAGTTTAAAGTGCCACTGACCACCAATGATGGGAGGGGTGACGAGGTTTAAAGTGCCACTGACCACCAATGATGGGAGGGGTGAGGAGGTTTAAGTTGCCACTGATCACCAATAATGGGAGAGGTGAGCAGGTTTAAAGTGCCACTGACCACCAATGACAGGAGGGGTGAGGAGATTTAAAGTGTCACTATTCATCAATGATAGGAGGGCTGGTTTAAAGTGCCACTGACCACCAATAACTTTGACGTCAAGCAACAGCGGACAATGCAATGTTAGTTCAATGCAACTGCAGCTTTCAGGGAACTATTTTCCACTAAAAATTGAAGTCCTGCACTTGGCTTCAGTGGGTAACGTTTAAAGGCTAAGCAAGCTATAACCACCTCAATACCACAACCGCTGGAGGGCCTGAATTGTTCACCCCTGCATTAGAGGAACGTAAGTATAGGGGAAAAGTTAGATGACAAATATGGGACATGCCCTTGCATTGCATTATGTAGAAAGTGCTCACTCCACAGGGGACGCCATATTTCAGTGCCTATGTTGTCGGTTGCACCCCACTGTGGTCTATATTGTTGGCATGCTCTATATTTTTTAACCTGTACAATGCATCTATCAAAAATAGTGCCCGTGCCTGGCAGAAAACGGAAACAAATAACAATTACACACGTTTAAAATGATACTATTTCTAGAAGTGCCACTTTTTTTTTACCACATCTAACAACCGCAAATTAAGCAAAAACTCCCCCACTGTAGAGTGTATTACCTCTGTACAATTCTGATACGTCTTACGCTCACTTTTGTTATTGACTTTTGTCAGTGTTCCAAACAACCCGTTTAAGGAGCAGGCACACATTTGCTTGTTTATGTCATAATCAATATGCCAGTTAAAGCTGTAATAACAACACGGAATAACCTGTAAATTATTTTAGTGCTTTCTTTATATGTCCTACTACTGAGTTCATCTAGTGTATATGGGCCTGGTTTCAGTCTTTCTTCATTATTTATATCTCTGTATAGTAAAAGGACCACATTTCAAAATGGATGTATGCCTAAAAGCACATCATGACTTACAGTGTGCCATTTGGCATGTTTCCAAATCCTTAGTGTACGTCCTTGAACTGCAAGATAAGGGTCTTATAATTGTGTTCACTCCATCCTAGTAATGGGGATAAGAGTTTACAAAGCTGAAATTCTGATGCATACCAGAACCTATATTTGACATCCATTTTGTACTAATGAGACACAGGCTGTGAGCTATTCACATCTTATAAATGTTTTTTTTTATCTAAATCTGGTGCCATCTTACACATTTGCATTATTGAAGAACCTGCCTTTCAGGGAATGCAAAAATGCTACTCCCAAGTAAGAAAACAGATACTGTATTTGTCAGCTTAAGTGAAAAGGGCAATAAGGGAGTCAATATAAACTTCACACAACAGCTGGTGTGTATTCCTTGTACCAGTTTTGACTAGGGATGTCCAGATACCACTTTTTCAAGACCAAGTATAGGTACAAGTACTTTCCCTCAGGTACTTGCCCATAACAATTACCAATACTTAAAGGGACATGTGACATGTTTTTCTAAAACAATATAGATTCATTATTTTAGGGCAGTTTTTTTTTTACCAGGGCTTAATACAAATGTCACCAGAGCTAAATAAATACAAATGTCATCACAGCTAAATGCATGTCACAAGAGCTGAATACATGTCACCAGAGCTCAATACATGTTACCAGAGCTCAATACATGTCATCAGAGCTTTATATATGTCGCCAGTGCTAACTACATGTCACCAAAGCTAACTACATGTCACCAGAGCTAAATAAATCTCACCAGAGCTGAATACATGTCACCAGCAGAATACATGTCACCAGCAGAATGCATGTCACCAGAGCTGAATGCATGTCACCAGAGCTGAATACATGTCACCAGAGCTGAATACATATCACCAGAGCATAATACATCTCACCAGAGCAGAATACATCTCACCAGAGCTAAATACTTTCCACCAGAGCTAAATATATCTCACCAGAGCAGAATACATGTCACAGAGCTAAATACATCTCACCAGAGTTAAAGACATCTCACCAGGCTGCGTGCTGATCTCACCCAGGCAGCATGTAGTTTCTGTGCAGGGCTCTGCGGGCAGTGGCTATGCTACTCGGGCAGGTGCTGGCCTGAAATGCTGTGTGGAGAGTTAAATGGACACTGGCTCCGGGGCTGTACGTGTGATGTGGGCCTGTCCATGGCTGTGCATGCGCGAGGAGGAGATATAGAACCAGACATGCACTGCTAAGGACAGCTACTGCCAGGTCCCCAGCAGGCTGCCTGGGGTTCCCACAAGTGCTGGAACTCATACAGCCACTACAGTTTTTAAAAATTTAAAGAGCTGGTATCAGCTTTTAGAATCGGGGCATTTTCATGAGTTCAAGTACTCGTGAAAATGCCCGGTGTTGGCATCGATACCACTACTTGTATCGGTATCTGGGTATCCCTAGTTTTGACAATATGGAAAATGTCCAAATGATAGTAAGCAGTGCAGTGTTAGGGCATTAAATGGATCCATACAAATGCTCAGCAAAAAAGCAGGGTTTTTTCTGAGCTTGTTTGGTATCATAGGTGTGCACATAGGGTGTGCCTGGGCACACCCTAACCACCCTGAGCGCAACACTGAAACCGCAACAGGAGTGTTACGTACCTTCTGGGAGACCGGATGTGAGAGGAGGCTTCCCTTGCACCTTGTGTCCTGGGAGACTCTGAGGATGGGAACAGAGCCCAGCGGGACAACAAGTGGCAGGAGTGCCAGTGGTGTTGAGCACCGTGCAAGCCGTAGTCCAATGAGACGAGCCGAGGTCAGGTTCCAAGCAGGCAATTCCAGTACAAAAAGGGTCAGGCAGAAGAATGGTCAAATAACAGTTCCGTGGTCAAGGCAAGCAGAATTCAAGGTTTGTCGAGGAAGTCCGGGTCACAAGGATCAAGCAAGATATCACAAAAACTGGAACAAGGATTAGCTGACGATAAACCAGCAACATGGTGGTACTGCTGCTGGGTTTATATAGGGCCAGTGATGTAATTTCCTGTGCGCCGCTATGGCGGATTTTCGTGCTGGTAGGCTACTGCTTCTGCGCATGCGTGGGATGGCGCATATTCATGCTCGCAGGTTACTGCTTCTGGGCATGCGCGGGATGGCGCGTTCCCGAGCAGTGCGGGAATGTGCAGGCTGCACGTGCGCAGATGGTGGGGATCCATTACAAGGAGTTTTTAGTCACTAAACTGGTGGAGAAATCACAAAGATCTCTCTGTGACCGGCTCAGCGATTTGCCACTTACATTCCTCACATAACAGCTGCCGTCCTCGGTGCATGGGAAGCTGACAGTGCTTAGCTAGGGGGAGGCTGAGAAGCCTCTTCCATAGAAAAGTGGAAGGCAATAGGCATGGGGACCCACTGAACACGGGGCCGTGACCCACTTTTGGGTCATGACCCACCAGCTCTAAACCAAACTGCCACTCTGAATTTCACATGCCACTAAATGTAAAATATGTTGCCAACCAAAATTTTTGTTTAAGTTTTGGATAGAATGGAGAAGGGTTAGAACTCCTCTTAGGTTTTTATTACTGTGTGTGTCCCTTTTGGAGGAAATTGCCCTTAATTTCCTGTTGGGATAGCAGGGAAATGTCCTCATAGCCACCTCACTGAGACAAAGAATGGTGCGAAATGACACCAACTTTTCACTGTCAATCAATTTACAGGGATGGAGGGTGTCTGTGTGTAGGGTGGGCAGGCAGCTCCATCACATGGGGATGTGTTCCACAGCCCGGGTGCATACACTATAGGTTGGCTCCTTAGGACAGAGTGAGAGAAAGGAGCCACCCTCAGAACAGAAGTCAGCATTATTGATTGGGGCACAGATAAAAAGAAACAACAGGAAAAGTCTGCACACAAAGAGAGGAGGCAGAAAAAGTGAAGCCAGGTATACATGTATATACTTTCTTCGTACAACCTGCGGACTGAACAAAGAAAATATAACAGATTCCTCCATCAACACAAGCGTAGATGGAGGAATCTCCCACTGTTTCCATTGTATTCTGACAGCGGACGACAGCTGCTATCAGAATACCCAATTTGGCTGAGAATTTTCCTACCTGCTCCCTTGATCAGCTGATTGAGGGATGCCGAGCGCAAAGTTGCCAATAGGGGCACCCACTGTGTGCATTTCGGCCGGTCCATCAAGAACCAGACGAAATTTCCACTGTGTATACCCTACTTTAGTCTGACAAGACTCAATTTTAATAGCTAAAAAAAATAGGAGACTTGACTTTGCGTTTTGATAATATTGAATGTAATTTTTACATAAAAATCCTAGATGATACTTAGGAAGGCAAGTGTTAGTACTTTACTGTAAATAATCCCAGCACGGCTTAAAGATATCTGTAACAATTTTTCAGCAATTATTTTATTTTTTGCTTGCTGTTTTGTTTTTATTTTTTTACAGTTATCTTGGCTTCTCTGCTTGGTCTCTGTTATTTCTGGGAGTTTTCTCAGAGACTCTGTACAAGCAGACTGCAATTATTTTTTTCCAGTTTGCTAGCAGTTATAAAGACAAAAGCAGCGGGCGTGTTGTAAAATAATTGCTTGAGCAGAAGGGATTTTACGACTATTGTTCCGAAGCTTTACATGGAGCTTACTTATGTACAATCATTGAGACACTTATAGGCAGATGTTCTGCTAGAACAAATCCGACCATCAGTTATTCAAAGATGGGGTTTTTTCTCTCCTTCTCTTGCCTTTACCTCTCTGATAAGACAGTTCTGAACACAGCGTTCACATCAGGAGCAATAAGGTTGTCCAATGGTTTGGCACAAAAAGACTCCGTAGCCAAAGAGATTGAGTTTCAAGAAAGAGCTCACATTACAGCAATGATTTTTTTTTTTCATTTTGCTTTTGTTAACATTGTTTTTCTTAGCAAATAACCTTTCACGTCTCAGACCAAGTTTACGACACGTTGGAGTTGATTTTATGTAAACCATCTGCAAGTAGATACGTCTATCAAAGGTTTAGAGAAAAGCCCCACCACTTTGAAATTATAGTAAATTCATGACATAATTGCTGAAGTGATTGGAAATGGCACGTCATGATGGACCACCAATGGGGCACAACACACAGTTTAGCTTGAGGCCCACAAATAAAGTTTGTTCCAAAAGTTCACAAAAAGTATATACAGTTTCAATAAAGTCCAGTCAATTTTTTTTATCGTTTAGGATTAACTGGGAAATAATTAACATTTCTGTGGAGGTTACTATTCTATCTGTGATACTATTGGAGGATTTTCTCTCATTTCATATCCCCGTGACACCCTTCCAAGAAATAGAGGGTGCAGTTGTCATTGAGACAGGAAGACAGAGGCAGGAATAAAACATGTCGGAATTGCTCCCCCCTCTTCATTAAACTAAAACAAATAGATTTTTGTACTCACTATAAAAATGTTCTCTCCAGTAGTTCATTGGGGAACACAGCACACTTCTGGGTATACACCCTTATCTTAGATCGCTACACACTAGCCAATTTCAAGGGCATATCCTCCTAGTGGCTACACCTCCTGCACATGTCTGGTGCTGAAAGTCCCAATACATACCTACTGCCCTGGTGGAATGAGCAGTGACATGGAACAGGAGCTCCTGTCCCATAATAGAGTACCTGGTGAATATAACGTGTAACATTGGCTGTAAATGCTGAGAAACTTTGCAGGCAACATCCAGGATGAGAAGAAGTAACTGTGTTTCATATGGGAGTGGTACAAAAAAAAAAGGTCATTTCTGACCATTCACACAATGTCCAGGGAATGAAGAGTAATCATTTTAGAATAAGAAAAAGATTGACAAAAAGAGGAAAGTACAATATTCTCATTGAGATAAGAGGATTATACCTTAGGAAGAAGAGATGGACATCTTAAAATCACCTTTTTCCTGTGGAGAATGAAGCAAGTTGACCTACAGGATAGAGCTACCATTTCTAATACTCTCCAAGCTGAAGTGACGGCAATTGGAAATGCCACCATCTGTGACAAAAGTCCTAATAGAGGGCCCTGAAGGATGCATAGAGCGAGATTAGGTCCCATGAAGCCATAGCGAACCTGACCGTTGGTGAGTTAACACACCCTACAAAAGTCTGGAGCAGTAAATAAGACAACAAAGTGTACTGAAATATAAAGATCTCCTGCTACCAAGAAGGTCCTTGTAGGTTTTGCAATATTTGAAGAAGACCTGGTAGCACCAGGAAGAGGACTGCAGACATGACAGCTTCTGACAGGCCATGTACCAGAGAAATAATCTCTAAATACCAGGCCCCTTCTCAACCAGTCTAATGCCACCAGGATGATAGGAATGTATCCTCTGTAGACGGTGTTGAAGTAGCTTAGATAGAGGAAAGACATCAGAGAGTACAAAGTTCATGGTGTGACCAGTAAATTGACTGCATACATTGCGGATCCTTGGTTTTGGCTGAACTTGTGGACAGGGTGCGATCAGATTCATATCTAGGGTAGACAAATCTGAAAAAACACATCCTGGTGTAGAGTCTATTTTTCCAGGCCAAAATTCCCCAGGTCAGCTTGGAAGATAACTTGGTTTGAAGTAATAGGCGCAGGAAAAGAGGAGTTATGTCTGGACAGTATGTCCCTCTGGAGGCTTCTTGTATTGAATTGATCTATTGGTATTGCCTCAAAGGTTGAGACTATATGCCCCAGTACTCCCACGCAGAGGCAAAGTGATGACAGACATGCTGTTCAAAGAAGGGCAATCTGTTGTGTCAATGGTCTCAGTTTTGTGAAGTGAAAAGAGACCCTCCCTATCCTGGTATCCATAGTCAAGCCCAAATACTCCAGTGAGGATCAGTGAGGATTTCTCATAGTTCAAATTCCATTCAAAGTTTTGTAAGCTGAGCTGAAAGTTCTGAGCTGATGGGGCTTTAATGATGTGATCATTGAGATAAGCAATCTCTAAAATCCCCTTGGCACTGAGAACAGCTAGGATCAGGGCCAGATCCTTTGTAAATGTTCAGGGAGGCCAACCCTAAGGCCCCATTCACGCTGGTCCGACCGACGCAACACACCTCACGTGCATTAATAGTGCAGGAAATGCACTGCATTGCCATTTATTTGAATTACACCCCAAACACACTTCCCACCTGCAATGCAATCAATTGCACTGCAACGTGCAGTACCGCAATATTGTGCATTGCGGTGCGATCAAGAAAATAGTGCATACATTACTTTTTTTAATCGCATCGTAACGCATGGTATTGCGGTACTGCACGCTGTGGTGCGATCGTTCACATTGCTGGCAGAAGGTGCGTTGGGCTGCCATTTAAATGAGGTGCATTGTGCTGTATAATGCATTAATCGCATGGAATCATGCAATTAACACATTGGACCAGTGTGAATGTGCCCTAGAGGTAGAGACACAAAGTGCAAAGCTCTCCTATAACTAAGGGCTGAAAGCAGAGATGCTTAGGAAAGATGTGGACATTGACATATGCACCTTGAATGTCCACATATGCAAGAAATTCTCTGTACTCCAAAGGGGCCACCACTAATCTGATGGAGTCCATCTAAATGGACAAAGGCTTTGAGAAATCTGAGGTTCAGGATAGGGCGGACTGTCCAATTTTATTTGGGTACTGTAAATAGGTTTAAATAAAAACCTTGAAAACACTGACCAGGACAAGACTAAAAAAAAGCTGTAATCCTAGGAAAAGAGTTGAAGTCCACTGAGGGCAGTAAGAGAGGCAAAACAGGAAAAACCTGTTGTGGGGAATAGGGGGGTTCTAAATTCAGCTGAGACAACTTCCATGCCCTTGTCTTGTTGGGATAAAAGATAGAAAACCAGCTGCACTCCTTACCGGAACGATAGTAAACCTGCAAAAGCAGGTGGGTGCTTGTAGCGACCACGGACGGCACCGTGTATAACACAAGAATATCAAGTAAATGTCACCAGCACACCTAATAGGGTGGACTTGATGGACTAATGTCTTTAGTCAACCTCAAATACTATGTAACTATGTAACTATGTAAAAGTTATTCAGCAAGTCCATTTATTGACACATTGCCATTCAGTAACAAGCGCTTTCGGGGCCTCAAGGATACCCCTTCATCAGGTTCAGAATGAGCCTGATGAAGGGGTACCCTTGAGGCCCCGAAACTGTTAGGGTGAGATACAGGTGGGTTGACTGACAGTGGTGCTGTCTGAAAATGGGTAGAAGGTATAAAAGTGTCTGAAAACAGAAAAAGCTTCATCAGAATGTTTCCACTCTATAAAGAGTATATTATCAAACTGCTGACGTGCCACATGCGATGCCAGTTTTGAGTATCTGTAGAACAGTTTGTTATAGGCTGTCAATTACCTCTCTATGCCTGCAAAGACCATTTGACAGATCCCTCTTGGTAAGCGAGGACAGGTAGTTCCTGGCTACTGAGATGGTACAGCTCATCCTAAATCAGACTTCGCCTCAGTAGATGAATCAGAGGAGGAGGCAGGTCATTTTCAGGAGCCCCAGGAGAAGGATGGGTGCATGAGACCTGGTTTAAAACTGTACTCAACTTGACGGAAAACTCTTGAACACATGCGGATAACTGTAAAAAAAACAGAGATACTAGCCACAGCCACACCTGAAACACCCAGTGAGGGATTTGAGGAAGCGAATAGCTGAGAGGCAGGTTTACAAGTGTTACACAGTCTCAACGTGATTAAATTTAAGGTTGCGGAGATCACTTGAGTAGTGCAAAATAGGCTGTAAAGGTTCACCAGTGTCAGCCTTATGGCTGCCCTCTTTGCGGTGTCCAAACATACTGCCTGAGTTAACAGGGAAATGGTCTGAAAGATAGCAGGGCTTAAAAGAAAACTGCACTAAAGGTGATCACAAGCTACTAGACTTGAGTCTCTTCAGCTGCAAATGGAGATAATTGGGCTACAGCATTACTTCTGTAACCTTAAAAATGAAATTGACTGCCAGGCAGTCCAGACTCTAGGCCAAAATAGAGAGATACAGATGCCAGGGGTCCCAATGGTGTGGTCCCATGGTCTGTTCACCCACAGATACAGATATGAGAGGACATGTGGAGTGGAGATGGGAAGATACATAGAAGCAGTTTGCATAATTGCTCTCTCACCCACTCACTGTTATAAATGCCCTCCAAAATGGATCCTTCAGGAAAAATTACTGGAACATGTAGATACTGTATCTCTTCACCCAGTGGAAAAACTAACATTACTAGGCAGGCATAGGGACAAAGCAGCAGTGTAAGTAAGAAAAGGGGTGTTGACTGCGAACACTCAGCTCTTCCAGCCCAGGCATAAAGGTTTAGTCAAGAAGAATAGAAGAAGAAGTAAGTAAAAAGAAGTAAGTTTTTGTCCCTTAGTGGGACATAGCAGACCCCCCTCTCTTATTTTAGTGAATCTCCAGATCTGGGGTCCAGTGTGTCAATGAGTTACAAGGTGACTGCTGCAGTAAATCTCAGGATCTAAGGGACCAGTTTGACACTCAGCTACATGTTGGCTTCTGCAGTGAATACACACATCCCAACTTTGTGAGATGAGAAAGAGGGACACCTTCCAGCACAATGTATTTCGGCAATGGATGCAGGGGCGTCCTGAGGCCGGGTGTCAACTGGAGAGAAGACTGGGTGACAACCCGCCGTGACGGCGGCCATCTTGGTGATGGATGCCAGTAGAGAGAGGAGTGGACGTTCACCCGGCGGGATGAGGTATGCCGCCAGGTCCCCTCCTCTCTCCTGACACTTTTCACTGTCGGGCTCTCAGGCCATGACCGAGTGCCCAAATTTTTAGAGGGGGTGACACCAAGATGACTGTCAGTCATTTTGGTGCCACCCCTCCATTGGTGTCACCCGGGTGCGGACCGCATCGCCTTTTTGACGCCATTGAATGGATGCACTTTGCCACACTCCTAGTATTGCTGACCATTATAAATTTTGTGGCAAACATTATTTCGTTTTTTTTGACCATTACATTTCTTTTATACTGACTTTTCAAAACAGCAAACCAGATAATTAAGAAGTAAGATAAAGGTTTTAGTGCAGTAGTCAAATACAACCTTTTCATAGATATCTGTACGTAAGACCAAAAAGAGGGACAACTGAGGAGAAATGAGGGACAGAGGGATTTGGTTAAAAACAACAGTCCCTCCAAATGAGTAACATTTGGGAGGCATGTAAATCTCTGGATCTGGGTTTCTGGTATGACACTTTCAGCAGCAGTTGGTAGAAGATCATGCAGGATAGATATAAAGAACTCTTTATTTTAAAGCCGACAATACACAGGTAGATTTTCAAATGAACTTTCATATGAAATATCTCATTAGGACATTCAAAAATGCCATCAGAGACTTGACAAATCTTACTCAAAATGTTGTTAGATTTAACATTCAGTTTTAGAATGAATGGAGTTTCCCGAACAAAAACCACATTATCTGTTAGAATTCTGGTAATTCGAAAACAATTTTCCATCCTGCTCCTTTGATTATTATTTTTTTTTGGTTGACATCAATTGTCAATTTAACTCTATTAACTATTACAAATTGAATGAATCTTCCGAAACTGACTGCTGTCATCAGGACAGGAAGTAAGGGAAAATCTATACTTTTATGATTGTCACTGGAACAGGATTAGGGGGGGGGGGAATCTTCCAGTGAGGACTGTTATAGGGACATCTGTCAAAGAAGGGCATTATCCCCACTTGAGGAATATGTCCTCTCACTTACTCTTGTCTCTTAGGTACTGCAAGCAGGGCCGGTGCTAGGATTTTTGCCAACATAGGCAAAGTATCTGGGGATACGGACACCAATAAAATTCCAACAGAGATTCTAATCCTTGCCCACTCTAACCAAAACTAGAAAAAATATTTTTTTGTTTTGTTTTTTGTAATAAAGTTAGATAATAATATTTGTTGTTCTTGGAGACTCAAGTGGTATCATATATCTACAAGGATTCCAAGCTCCCCCTTCTGCCAAACAAAGCTATATGATGATGTTACACTCCCCATAATTAAGGGTGAACAAAGTACTGGGGAGTCCAGCTGCTATGTCCCTGTGGAGGTTAAATCTTGCCATTGGAGTCTCAGACAGATATAAGAAGCCATTAGGTGATTTATCCCTGAGCCTACCTACAATATCACGATATAATAGCTAGCTGTTAAAAAAATACTTCCATCAAACTTGAAAATTAGACCTATTGATGAACACCGCCTACTTGCTCAGAACTTTAGGGGTCTATTCACTAAGCTGCTGAAGGATCTAGCCGTAGCTTCGGCTGATCCTTTGGCTAGCTTCGGCCCCAGGACCCCTTCGGTTCAGTAGAACCCAAGGGCTGCTGTATGGGCTATTCACTATAGCCCGTACAGCTCCCGAAGTTGGCTAAGCGGCTCAGTCGACTGAGCCGCGGTGAAAGCCGAAGCTGTCCGAATGGCCGGCCATCTCACGGAGCCAGCCGTCATCTCACGGCTGGCTCCGGCCACTTGCAGAGTGATCAGCGTCCCTGGTTACTAGCTAACCAGGGACGCTGTCATTTCACACTGAGAGCGGCCTCTGCATGTTCTCAGTGTGTAATGACAGGTGTCGTTCCTGGTTACCTGGTAACCTGGAACGCCATCTGTCATTCCTCCCCCGGACGCTCTGGGAGTCTAATAGGCTCCCGGCCGCACGGTAGAGAAACACTTTCTCCCAGAAAGGTTCACTCTGCTAGTTTGCAATTTGCAATAGCCAATAGCAAACTAGCTATTGCACCCGCCCACTGCTGCTGTCAATCAGCAGAGCGGGACCTGCAATTCTCCATTAGGTCCCCCTCTGGTGATTGACAGCAGCAGAGGGCGGGTGCAATAGCTTGTTTGCTATTGGCTATTGCAAAGTGAAATAGCCAATAGGAATGCTCTTCCCCTTTAGCAGAAATCATAAGGGGAATTTATCAAAACTGGAATAGACAAAATCTGGAGCAGTTGCCCATGGCAACCCATCCTCTGGTGTTCTCTCTGGACTCCGTGTTCAGTGGGTTACAGAGAACTCAGCTTACGATAAATTGAGAAACTTTCTGGTTCTTCAAAGCTGCAGTGATTGTTGTTTACTTCCCTTTGATAATATTATTTACATTTATGCAACATTTTCTGTTCTTCAAAACTTGTTCACACCAAATCCAGGCCAGATCTGGATGAGTTTCTGCATATTCAGTGCATTGCGTTTTTATGCGTTTTTGATGTGTTCCGGTCGTTTTTGGGTTTTTTTGTAGCCTAAAATGGGCTTCCAGGTGTAGTCCAGTGCGTTCCAGAGCGTTTTTGATGCGTTTACATGCTTATTGGTGCGTTAAAGAGCAGAAAAAAATAGTGCCTGCTGCAGTTTTTCCACATGCACTGGAACTGAACACTGTGGTGTGAACTAGAGCCCAAAATATTATTTAGTATAATTATTATTATACATGATTTATATAGCGAGAACATTTTGCGCAGAACTTTACAATATAAGGAAGACATGACAATCACAATACAATTCAAGACAAGATGGTAAGGAGGGCACTCCTTAAAGTGACACTTAAGTGACCTTAAGTGTTTCCCTCCCCCCCCAATGTTAATGTTAGCACTTACCTTAAATGATGTCTCTTAATCCGATCTTCTTCTTTCCTGATGTTTTCATCTGTCCCTCCAGCGGTGTGGCTGCTCACAGATTCAGCGCTAACTCCTCTCTGCTTGTACGCACTTCCGATCCAGCGGTGTCTGCATGCGGGTACACGCATCCATAGATTTACCTTGCGTCTCTGCTCGTCTCCTGCCCGAAAATCCGAACTGCGCATGCGCCCGCCCCAAGATGCTTTGCGGCCACCTGAGCAGTTTCGGATTCCCGGGCAGGAGCGCGCGACAAAAACAGGGTAAGTGTAAACCTGCTTGCTAGCAGTAGATATAGGCAAAAAAACGGAGGGCTTAGAACCCCTTTAATACCACTCCAAAATACAATTGTAATACATTGGATGCATTTTTGATGCATTCTTAACTGCTTGAAGACCAGGTGTTTAGATCCCCTACCTGGCCAGGCCATTTTTCAGTGTTCAGCGCTGCGGTACTTTGACTGACATTTATTCCGTCACGCAACGCTGTACTGAAATGAATTTTATACCATTTTTTGGGGACAGATAGAGCTTTCTTTTGGTGGTATTTAATCACCACTGCGGGTTTTATTTTTTACTATATTCAGGAGAAATTACTGAAAATTTGGAGAAAAAAAAGTATTTTTTTACATTATGCTATAAAACAACTAATATTACCCACTTTTTTGGTAAAATATAAAAGATGGGGTCACGTCGGGTAAATAGACACCAAACATGTCAAGCGTAAAAATTGCGCGCACTTGCAAAATCGCAAAAATAGGCATACCCAAAATTGGCCATAGGCGACGCTTTAAAAGCTTTTACCGCTCATCAGTTTAGTGTTATCAGTGATTGATGGCCGGCGGATCGCTTGTATATTAACGGGCATCGCTGCCTCTTTTCAAATAGCGGGGATTTCCCGCTTGCGCGCGGCGCGCCCGAGCGGGCGGATGTAACAGGACGTGTATACACGCCCAGTTACATCTAAGAAGCTCCCGCCAGGCCGTGTATACACAGCGGCTGGCCGGGAGGTAGTTAAAAGAGAAATATAGGGTCAGTGTTTTTCCCCATAGTTCTCGTGAAAATCACTCATCTCATAGTTCTCCTTTAAACTGCTCTGCTCTGCATCTGCTCCGCACTTGGTGTGAACAAGCCCTCAATCAGCATTAAAAGCAGGCACTCAGTTATTTGCACATATCTAAAGGTGCCCATACACCTTGCGATTATCGGACGAAACTTTTCGTCCGATGATCGAATAGTCGTACGATTTTCGTACGACTGCCCCATCCTGACCCGATGATCGCAAGATTAATTTTGCCGTAATTAACGAAAAAGCACCTGGACGAAAACGCCAGCAACCTTACGAAAAACGTACGATCTAGCAAAGTTTTCAAACATGCTTGACCGTTAAAAGTCGTACGATTGTACAGTAATGTCGGTCGGACACTGCAATGCACACATACGATTATCGGACGAAATGTCGATCGCATACGAAAATCATACGATAATCGTAAGGTGTATGGGCACCTTTTATGATGTGCCTCCTAGCACTTTGGAATCCCCAAAATCTGAGGTGCCCTGCTATGCAACTGTTAACTTTTTTCCAAAAGTGTACTTTTTACCCAAAGCTAGTAGACTTGTCATAAACAGCAGTGATGTACAACCATTGTGTTGTATTGGGGTTAGCGTATGCAATGACAAATATACAGTAGCTGCCTTCATGTACATACTCTTGTATAATTTCAACAGATACAAGAAAACAAAGTGGCTAAGATTATATTTACATCAAGCTGATCTCTTTTACATGCATAACTAAAAACAAAAATTACAAGTCTATACACTATTTAAAACACAGTTCCCTTTAAGAGAATAGTAAATGTTACCCGGAGTCAAGGAGGCGAGAACTATGATAACAGTAATGCTTTTTTACAGTGTGTCTGTGTTTCTGAGATAGAAGTGGGGAGGTGGAATGAAGGATATATAGAGGTTAAGGTTGATATTAATAAGCTTTGGCAGCAATTTGCTGTGACATCCATGCTGTTTATCAGAACTAAATATGTTTTATTAATTTCTCCACATATTTAAGTCAGTTGGAGGTGAGAATGAAATCAGAACATCAAAGATATAACTGGATTTTTGGGCTGGCACAGTTGGTCTTCCAATGCTTTAATTGCTGTTGTTAGAGGTTGCACCCCAAAAATGTACCAGTTGAACTGCAAGTTAATCAGTTGTAACAATATTCTCACCTATTTGTTAACAAGCAATATTTCAAATGTTATTACCAATGATTCTAGAGGAGCCATACTCAAATTAACAGAAAACTATTTAAACTGTGTTGAAAGCAGGGATACTTAAAGGAGAACTATGGGGTCAGTGTTTTTCCCCATAGTTCTCCTTAGGGTAACGGGAGGACACAAACTAGCGTCCTCCCGTTACCCTAAGCTCAGTATACCGCGAGCTACAGCTCGAGCTCGCGGTATACTGAGATGCCGCAGCCGGAGCGGATCCCGACTGAGACGTCGGGATCCGCCCAGCTGCATGAGTGACAGCTGGCTCTGCCTATCTAGAGGCAGCGCCAGCTGTACCCGCCCCCTCCCCCGTCCGTTCCGCCAGTCAGCGCTGGCAGATCAGAGCGGGAAGAGGGGAATCCAGCCCCTCCCCCTGTCACGGCAGAGAGCCGTGACAGGATCGAGAGGTGAGCGAACCTGGTATGTGTTCGCTCACCTCCCGATCTACTGAGCCGACCTGTGACAGTCTCATTGTCACAGGTCGGCTAGAACTATGAGGTGAGTGGAAATCATTTACCTCATAGTTCTCCTTTAATGTATAGTAAACTCACCATTATCCTGCATTCAAGCAACCAGCAAAATTAAATCGAGGTGATCGGTCATTCACTCGGCTGCCCTCGGCAGCTTTGTGAATAGACCCCTTAATATGTCCTCAATTTTTTTTTTTTTTGCCGGTGGCTTGATGCACACTAAAAATTTTCAGTTGCTTGGTACACACTAAAAAATGTTGTTAGCAACTACATTTATTTAGTTACTAACTAAATTTTTTGTTTACAGCTTGCTGCCGGCCGGCGGCTAGATTCCGCATTCGGCAGCAGAATATAAACAATGGGGAGCAATACCCGGCCTGCTATTGACTATTTTAAATTGCAATAGCCGATTGCAGGCTGGCTATGCACGGCGCCCTTGTTGCCATGGCGCCCTGTGCGGCCGCACGGCTCGCACACCCCTAAGGCCGGCCCTGATTGCACCCGCCCACGAAGCAGGCCTGCTCTTCCCCTTTAGCAGAGATTATGAAGGGAATTGATCAAAACTGGAGCAGACTGAATCTGGAGCTGCTGTCCATGGCAACCAATCAGCTTCTATCTTTTATTTTGAAAACGTAACTGAACAAACTGAAGAGAGAAGCTGGTTGGTTAATATGGGCACTTGCTCCAGATTCTGTCTGCTCCAGTTCTGATAAATTCTTTCCCATGTTTCCAAAGGCACATCAGAGCCCCCCTTTCACATCATAGTCCCCCATTACAGCAGGAGGCCCCTCTTTTCCCATCATAGTCACACCTCACACCCTAGGAACCCTTCACATTAGTGCCCACTCTTTCACAGGAGCCCTCTTTACATCAGAGTCCAGTAAGTATCCTGCTGCACTCCTTACCGAATGCCCCTTGGAAAATGGAGGCAGAAGTGACTACGCAGCGCACAGACCAGAAGCACAAGATGTCACAGCTCACCATGGAAATGTGTCCAAACGAATGTCTTTATTGATGCATATTGTCACAGATACAGAAAAGTTTTAGGGCCGTGCAGGGTGCCCTTCATCGGGCTTAGTTTGACATCAGGCTCAGTGACATCTTGTGCCTCTTCACATCAGAAACCCCCCCTCCTTCAAATCAGGAGCCCCCTTTCACATCAGTCCCCTTCACATTATAGTCTTCAGTTTCCCCTTCACATCAAAGTCCTACTAACACAGAAGCTGTGGCTCTATGGCAGAGGGCAGGAGTTGGAGCAGGCCTGGACAGAGGTGACATTTCGTTTTGTCCTTCCCTGAATTGATCCCACCCTTCCTGGATTAACCTAATCAGTTTCTATAGTGCTGGCGGTTGGCTCCTCTGCACTATGGAAAGGCATGATGCTGTGTGAAAATTTAGAGGCACTGCGGGTGAAGCCAGAAGGCACCCCAGGGTACCACAGCACTCTGGCTGAGAAAGGCTGGTTTAGCTTTTAGCTATGTGACCAGCACTGGTGGGAGCCAAAAGCAACATTTTCTCCAGTAAAGGTATTTCATCTCCTCTATTACTATTTATTTATCATTCCCATGGCCACCATACATGTTACAATCTGACCGCACAATCTCTGCAAAATGAACTTTATATTTACCAAAACTGTGTAATATGAAGACCTACCTAATCTATTCATCGAATCTGTATCCAATCAGGTTGACCCTTGAACAACAGATTGTAATACATGCGTGGTGATTTCTAGAAAGTCTGTTAATGTAGCTTTAAATGCACATTTAGGTATGGATTCACTTTAAGAAGAGTCAAGGGATACATTTTGAGCTGTGAAGTCCCTCCAAATACGTTGGGGGACTCTGGTTTGGACACAGAAGATCTATACATTCCACACTAAACATTTCGAAGTGCTAAAATCTTACATGTACTGGAATGTTTATTATACCCATATATTAAAGAAGACACGTTTTAGAGAACTTTCTTTTTACACAGTCTGAAACACTTCAGGCTCTACTGCCAACTCTGGGAGGAACTCAAGGCCTGAGCATTTCAGAAATTCCTTCTCATTATGCAGGTCATGTCAGGGTAAGTGTGGTAAAGATAAACATGGGGAGACAGGGTCATTTATTCTTCCCATATTTAAAATGCCATAATATTCATTTAGCAGTGCACAGTGCCAACATTCTGCATGGAATAAGAATGCCCAGTCATTTATTCAGAGATATACGACTAGTCACTGGGGTGGAACTGCACAGGAAGTTTTGACTAATTAATTATGAAGTTTGCTAATGTATTAAAATTATTATTTCTTGTAATCTGTACTCTATGACAAACATTATAACATTAAACAAGTGGCAGTAGTTCCTGTTACAATGTAACTTACAATTGAATACCTCTAACCACATTTCTGCTACCTGTATAATATATAGCCCCAGGGGTAGCTACTGCACTCTATTTGTAAGGTAAGTGCTCATCCACAAAAATATCCATACAAATCCAAGTTTGTATACAGCTGGGGTCTCCAACTCAAATAGCCGGGGGGGGGGGAACTGGGCACGTTTTCTTCTTCCATGGGGGCTCCATGAGGAGAGACAGCCTGGGAGGGAGGATTGAGAAGAGACAGACAGGAGAGAGAGTGAGCAGAGACAGCCAAGAAAGAGAGAGGAGAGACAGCCATGAGCATGAGCGAAAAAAGACAGCCAGGAGAGAGAGCGAGGAGAGACAGCCAGGGGAAAGATTGAGGAAAGACAGCGAGGAGAGACAGCCAGGGCAAAGATTGAGGAAAGACAGCCAGGAGAGAGATTGAGGAGAGACAGCCAGGAGAGTGAGTGAGGAGAGACATCCAGGAGAGAGAGAGGAGAGACAGCCAAAAGAGAGAGAGAGGCGAGACAGCCAAGAGAGAGAGGGATGAGTGAGCAGAGACAGCCAAGAAAGAGAGAGGAGAGACAGCCATGAGCATGAGCGAAAAAAGACAGCCAGGAGAGAGAGCGAGGAGAGACAGCCAGGGGAAAGATTGAGGAAAGACAGCGAGGAGAGACAGCCAGGGCAAAGATTGAGGAAAGACAGCCAGGAGAGAGATTGAGGAGAGACAGCCAGGAGAGTGAGTGAGGAGAGACATCCAGGAGAGAGAGAGGAGAGACAGCCAAAAGAGAGAGAGAGGCGAGACAGCCAAGAGAGAGAGGGAAGAGAGACAGCCAAGAGAGAGAGGGAAGAGAGACAGCCAAGAGAGAGAGGGAAGAGAGACAGCCATAGGGGGGAGAGCGCAAGGAGAGACAGCCAAGAGAGAGAGAGGAGGGGAGACAGTCATGGGGGGAGAGCAAGGGGAGACAGCTTAGAGAGAGCGATGAAAGACAGCCAGGGGAGAGAGAGAGGAGAGGCTGCTAGGGGAGAGAGTGAGGAGAGGCAGCTAGGGGAGAGAGTGAGGAGAGACAGCCAGGGGAGAGAGTGAGGAGAGACAGCCAGGGGAGAGAGGAGAGACAGCCAGGGGAGAGAGCGAGGAGAGACAGTCAGGGGAGAGAGTGAGGAGAGACAGTCAGGGAAGAGAGGAGAGACAGTCAGGGGAGAGAGCGAGGAGAGACAGCGGGGGGAGAAAGGGAGGACAGACAGCCAGGAGGATGACTGAGTATGTATATACAGTATACAGATTATGGATTATAGTTGGGATTTCTAAGAGAATTGGGATGGATGAAATCTCCATTTCTGGGTTCGGCTTTAGTAGTGACTAGCACCCAATGATTGTGCACCTGCCCACAACCCTTATGAAAAGTAGGGATGGGCTCAATGTTCGAGTCCAACAACAGTTCGACTCAAACATCGGTAGTTCGTGTATTTGGCGAACACACAGCCGAGCACCACACAAGGCACTGAGCACCACACAGTGCAAGGAAGCCCTGATTGGGTACCTTTCCTGTTAAACCGCTGTATGGTCTTGACCACAATGCTGCAGCTCTGTTTCAGGGTCTTGGCAATCTTCTTATAACCTAGGCCTGGGGTAGGCAACCTTGGCTCTCAACGCAATTGATCAACTCAATGTTTATACTTTTTTGATGGATTCTAAATTCTGTTTTAGTCTGCTGCTCTTCTGTTTTCCGTCCCTGAGACAGTGTCCCATTTAGGTCATCTGCATCTGCTGCAGTGATGAGCATCCATTCACCCATTAGCAGTTTGAAACATGCTAAATATAAAAAATAATGCGCGGAATCCGCATGTATGTTACCGTTTGTGCATTTTCGTGTTGCACAGTTTTCCATGCGGAAAATGCTTACGCTATGTGTGAATGGAGCATGAGTCCTGGGCTTCATGTGTGATGTTTACTGGACTGTTGAATGATACATTGTGTGTGTCTTTCAGTGTTTTAATTGCACAATCACACAAGTATCACACAATCACACCTACTGTTTATTCTGGTGCAGAAGGTGCATTGCCGTTCATTTGAATTGCACCCCAAACACACCTCCTGCCCACAGTTTGATAGTTTGCACCGAAACATGCGGTACCACAATGCTGTGCGTTCTAGTGTGGGTCGCTAATTAATGTCCGAGGACAAATGTGGGTCCTGAGATGATACAGGATGAGAACCACTGGTGTAAGAGAATCTTCTGACAAGTAAAACTTCTTAAGCTGCCCATACACCTTACGAATATCGGCTGATTTTCGTATGCAATCGCGTTTTCATCCGATATTCGTAAGGTTGATGGGCAGTGTACAACCGCAAATACTGTACAATCGAACGACATTTGACTTTTCCAGCAGGTTAGAAAACTTTGGTCGATCGTACGATTTCTGCAAGGTTGGTGGCGTTTCCGTCAAAATTCGTACGATTTACACTGCACATGCGCAGACGAAAATACGTGCGGTCGATTACCGCAATTCGTCCAGGTGCTTTCTTCTAATTACCGCTGATCCAACCTTGCGATAATTGGGGCAGGATGGGGCCGCCGTACGAAAATTGTACGGCGGTTCGGTCAGCGGACGAAAAGTTTTGTCCGATGATCGCAAGGTGTATGGGCAGCTTTACATGCGTCCATCTGAATGAGTAGCACTTGCTGCACCTGGTAAACACACTTTCATTCATTGATATTGAGAGATCTTGTTACAAATGAATGAGCTGTCCGTTCTGCTATTCCTTTCATCCGTCTCAGTTTATAGATACTTGGGCATGTGACCAAAACACACTTGTAGTCCCTCCAACAGCCACCGCAGGTTCTCTCAGAAAATGCTGATTTCCTGGCTCTGATTGGAGCTGAATGATAGCACAAATAAGAAGCTGTTTTGGGGTAAAGTCTTTGCAGTAGTTCATGTCCATTGCATACATCAAGTAAGAGCTCCTACCCGTCCACCGCCATTTGTATTTATTTTACTCACAACAGATGAAGTCAATTGTCAGGGTACCGTGTGGGTACATGGTACCCTCACACCACATGCAGGTACCCACACGGGAGGACCAAATACGTGACCAAACCAGAAACTGCCACTGAGCTTATACACACCAAAACATAACAGAAATAACCCCACCAACACCCACAAGTAACCACAAACAAGTAATAGTAACTAACTAAATCAACAAGCACATACAAAAAGGTAACAAGCCAAGTAAACCCAGGGAGCATAGAACCACAAGGGGAGCCAAAGGTCAGGGTAAAGGAACAAGGAGGACTCAGGACTCAGCCAAAGTCCAGACTGCAGGGAGGGATTAAATACCCTCCCAGGTAGCACCAGGTGGTGAATAATCGCTGGGAGACACTCGCAGGTAAGTACTGGACTTGCAGGTTCCAGCACCACCTAGGGGTGGTCTGGTACCTGACAACTCCTGGCTGCCTGGAAACACCTGCAGGTGAGCGCAGGAACTGCAGGACCTGGTTCCAGCGCCACCTGGAGGTGCTATGGTCCCTGACATTAAATGGAGCAGTCTGAAAGTTGATGCCTCTTGGGATGGTTCCCACAGTGTCCCCGATTAGTCCATTATGCCTGCTCGTCAATGTAGACTTGACAAGCAGGCATAATGGAAAGCCGATACTCACATGTATACAATGAGGAACGGGTGGGATGGCGTACTCTCCACGTTGACGCGCTTCACCCCTCCCATAACTGGGTTTCGTCAGAAGGCGATGTTTATCTGTGAAACGCGTTGAGATGTCCTTGCTCCACTGAGCTACCGGCAGTTAAAGAAGAACGTTACTCTTATCTTAAAATTGACAATAAACACACCTTTATAAAGGATTAGTGATGACAATCTACAAACACATACTTCTAGATAATTACTGGATTCTTATACCCTATTTTTCTTTTCCTTCTCATTCTTCACACAGTGGCCTTTTTTACTAAGGGCAGACGACTCCATCTCCTTTTACTTCCTGGAACTCTGCATTTGCCTCCTGGAACATGTGACAGTGCGCATCATCTGTGGCGAGGCGGAATGTCTTTCCCTGGTAATCCCGCAAGGTTTTGCAGATTACAGATGAGATTTCTCAAGAAGTTGCTGGTGATGTAACCATCCCAGGATGCATCTGTGAGGTCAGAGCTACATCACCAGTGCGTTACTCAACCAGGCAGTGGGGAAACCGTAATTGTAAGTAAAAGCAAAAGAAGTGAGTTGAACTAATGAGTGTTAGATGATCTCATAGCGGCATGCAGAGCCGTGTGATAATGTGACTTGTAATGAAAGGTCCATCCATGAATACTGTGATACATGTCATTATATGTATGGCACTCCTCACACTGGTGTTACCCATAGCTGCTTGGTGGGAGTTGAAGGGCACTTCCCTGGGGGACATTTCTAGGATATCCTGGCGCATTATAAAATGCTAAAATTCTTCCCTTTTTATATATTTATCTTTCTGTTATTAAAGAAACATGTACAACAAATAGAATATTTCAAGTAACACCAGAGTCTTCATGGTGCCATTAAAGCCAGAGAGGAGAATTTATCAAAACTGGAGCAGACAAAATCTAGCAACCAATCAGCTTCTATCTTTAATTTTCAAATCTTAACTGAACAAACTGAAGAGAGATGCTGATTGGTTGCCATGCACAACTGCTCCAGATTTTGATAAATTCCCCTCAGTGTCAGCGTTCTAATTAGAGACTTCCCAAGGCTAGTAATCCCGACAGCAGTGTGTCTTAGTGGAAGAGCAAAGGGAATTCGGGGTGGGGACGGGGAGGAGCGCTGGGCGGGGCGCATTTCTATATGTCTTCGTCCGAGCAGTGGGCGGTCTCGGGGGGTGGGGACAGAGGAGGAACGCTGGGCGGGGCGTCCTCTCATGTGTCCGCAGCTGGCTGGGCGGTCTCTGGAGGTGGAGCGCAGGGCGGGGCGCCGTTTCATGTGTCCGCAGCTGGCTGCTTTTCATCCCAGCAGTGGGCAGTCTCTGGCCGCCCAGCCGTGCACTATGGCGGCCGCTGTTGAAGTGAACGGGAGTACCAGCTGCAGCGGCAGCAGCGATACGTCCAGCACTGGGGAGGAGGAGAGGATGAGGCGCCTCTTTCAGACGTGCGACGGAGACGGGGACGGCTATATAAGCAGGTACGGGGAGCCGGGTCTTCTCTGCAGGGATGAGCAGCGACAGGACTGAACTTTCCAAGTTCCTGCCAAATAGTTTTCTGCATGGTGGGGGGCCACTTACTATCTCGGTGCGAGGGGCCAGGCTTCACCACCAGCGCTCGCACCCTCCGGCTATGGAGCTTGCCTGCTTGTCGTTGGGTATTTTGGGCCCCGGGGTTGCAGAGGGTGCTGCAGCTGAAAACTGATCATCACACTATGGGGGTGATCGCTTCTCGGATCAGTTATTGTATTGGATCTGCTGAGCACAGGCTTGGAGAGGAAGAGACCTGTGACCGAGCCACTTACCTCCATGTGCTGGGGTGGAGAAGGTAGGTAGATACCAGGTATCGGATGGTTGGGATAATGAGGACGATCTGAGTGATTGACAGCTGTCGGTAGGTGCTTCGTGTGGTGGTGATCTTCTAGAGATCTGGATTTTAAATGAATGGCAAGGTTTTGTTCATTCATTGTTGACATCCCCTCCTGAAAATGCTCATTGCCTGGCTTAGTGCTGATCCAATGGCTCTATAAGAGTCCATTGTCACCATTGCTCTGTGGTAATGCATGTTACATGCTGCCCAACACACCTCTGGAATGCATGTGTGATGCAGCACAATGCAGGGCATCATGTGCGTTGTTCTGCGATAAAATAAATGCAGCTTGTTCAGTTTGAGATCATTCATTTTAATGGGCTTACGCAATATGCCTTACTACCGGACAATACATTTCTTGCAGCCTGCAGTGTTGTAGTGTAAATGGTACAAGTCTGCAGATTAGGACTTGTGACTGCTTTCTGGCAGAATGTACACAGCTGCACAAGTACCCCTTGGTATTGGGGCCTGATTTATACCGGATGTGGGTTGAGGGGCCCCCTCTTTGTCACATAGACCTGGACACTGCTCTTTTCTAGGGAAGGCGAGAAGTGGGAGACTTTCTCCATGATGTCCTTGTGTGCTGCTGGTTTGTAATAACCAATAGGTGACTCCCTGCCTGACCTGGAAGTAAAGGGGGTGCTAACTGTCTGACCTAGTTGTTTAGGGGAATGCATGGTGGGTCGTGACCCAAAAGTGGGTCGCGACCCCATGTTCAGTGGGTCGCCACATGCCTTCCACTTTTCTAGGCGAGAGGTTCCTCGGCCTTCTCCTAGTGCAGCACTGTCAGTTCTCGCGCCAAGCAGCCATTTAAAATATGCTGCTCGGTGCCAAGTGTCAGCTTGAGTTAGGGTGGGCTAGGGGTATGGCTGCGAGGGAGCTCCATCCATACAAGCATTGCTTACAGCTACCTCGCATGTCCTGTAGAGTTGCTTGGACCAGAGTGACGTCACATTCTGGTTCCCGGCACCTCTACAGGGCGCACAAGGGAGTTGTACAAGCAATTCATATCGATGGAGCTCCGTCACAGCTCAGCAACCCACACTGGACCCCTAATGCCGTGCGCTCCATTGCAGTGCGACTTGGGTCGCGACTTAATGACCAAGGACCAATGTGGGTCCTGAGGTTACACACGTTGAGAACCACTGCATTAGAGGATTGAGGTCTGTCATCTGCATTTATCTGGTTATTTTTGAATGCATTTGTACTCATTGGCGAGCCAGAAGCGCTTCTCGTTGGCGAACGCGGCCAGAAGCGCTCCTCGTTTAGAGTGCAGGGGTGCCCTGCCGAGTATGGATAGTAAACTGGCACCAGGGGCGGGGAAAGAGCGTTTAGCCAAAGGAAAATATAGCAACAGGGGGAGGGGTTCAGATTGGAGGGGGAAATCTATTTTCCCAAATTAACCTTGGAATGTGGAATTACCCTTTAATCTGGAATTCAGGAACCAGTCTGTCCAATCCAGGTGCCAGCAGGATATTCTTGGTGGTATTAAAGGAGAAGTATTAGGAGAGCAAAATGTACTCTTCCCAATACTTGGAGCCAGTGTTGGACATTGCATCTGTCACATGCCGGCTCTATAGATCAAGAACTAAGCGATCACAAACCACTGATCGCTCAGCTCACAGTCTTCCCCTTGCAGAGAGAGATGACTGTCAATCACTTCCCCCCCCCCCCCAAAGGGATTCCCCCTCACCCCTCTGCTTCTCCAGCACATTGGAGGGACAGACAGGGGATGGGGCGGGCACAGCTGGCTCTGGATCTAGAGAGCAATAGCCAGCTGTCAGGCAGCCAATATTGTCGGCATACTTCCTGGCTGCAGCACAGCTCTGCACTGTCAGCAGATAGTAAATGTCTTTCTGTGACCCAAAAGAGAACTAAAGTCAAAAAGGTTTGGCTTTAGTTCTCAAAGTCAAAAGGATTTTAATCTATTGTAAATGCTGATTGAATCACTTACAATGGATGCTGCTCCTTGATGTTTAAAAATGTTAGTGTCCTGCAGAATCAGCCGGTCTCCTGAGTACTGGTCCTGATATCCAATTTAGGGTGACTCCATTCCCTTGCAGTGTCCTATGGAGCCACCCTTGTGTGTGCTAGTAAGCTGTGTGTGTCTTCACAGACACTGCCCTCCTCCTGCTCCTTCCTTCTCCAAGCTCGTAGATGGACAGCTGTGACAGAGATTGCTCTGTACTTTGGACGGGAAGTTCAGGGAAGCTGAGAGAGTTGGAGCTGTTTGGAAACATGATGATTGTGAGCAATAATTATGGTAAAATATGTGACACAAATGTAAAGCAATGCTTTCCTGGGGATATATATTTGTTTGATTTGCATTCATTATTGAAAAAAGTGTGAGAGTTTAATACTACTTTAAGGAGCAAGCTCCATTGACAACACCTAGAGAAGACCTCAAGCGTTAAGCTGACACTGCTTGGAATTTGACTAGTAATTAGCCCCGTCGGTGCCCCCAATCGACAAAAGCAGATTCCCCAGTTGAGTTTTGTCGAAGGAGCCATTCTGAAAATCCTCAGCCGAGCAGTGACGGCAGCTAATCAGTTACAGTCACTGTTCAGATATTCTGATGGCATTGCTCCCGCCATTATTGGAATACAATAACCCAGCGAGGGGATTCCCCATCTGCGCTGGTTATCATTACTGACTCATTTGATTCTTGTCATCGCAGTATTGCAGAGCAACAGCTGGCACTAGAATCTTATGCATCCAACGTTTTGTGGTGTGTTTAGATGTCTGCATCTCCCCATCCACCCCCCTACATCACTAATGTGTCCCTACAGCAGATTCGAGTGGCTCTGATGGCTCTGCAGCACAGCAAAGATTAGAACGATGGAGGGGATGGTCTTCATGTTATGACGGATAGTAAAAATACACAACAAATAAACCAAAGTAAATATATGAAGCAGAGTGTGATCATAGTAATACAATACGGCATACACCCCCAAATGACTCGCAAAGTGCAGCCACTGAAAGTGGAAAAGGAAAGTTTCAATGGTGAAGCCTACAATCATCCACCGACTATTCTCTACACTCCATATAAATCCACAGGAATCATCCACCATACAAGTGTGGTGCACCTCCCTGCCCCCCCAGTCAGGGTTAAAGGGTATCAAGTAGGGATGTTCAGATACCAGTTCAGATACCAATGCCGATACTTGGCATTTTCATGAACTACCAGGGTTGCAGCGGTTGCAGCTGGGACCTGGCTCTGGCGCTCCACCACTGTCCTGAAATCATTAGTCTGTATTGTTTTAGAAAAACTGTCACATGACAATAAACAAAAATGTATCAGTACTTGTATCTGTGAGTACTTGTCTGAGTATCAGTACTTGTATCTGTGAGGTCTTGGACGAGTATCAGTACTTGTATCTGTGAGGACTTGGACGAGTATCAGTACTTGTATCTGTGAGGTCTTGGAAGAGTATCGGTACTTGTACTTGAAGAAATGGTATGTGTGCATCCCAAATATATATTTATAAAAATAAATAAATCGTACATTATAACAGAGATGTACAAATCCCAGGAGCTCCGTGTGCTCCTTACACATGACAGCTGCCTCCTAACTTTTGAATTTTTCCCTAGTCTAGTCTTGGAGCTCAAAAGTATCTGTACTTGTATCAAATATGGTACTTGGTATCTGAACATCCCTAGTATCAAGGGTCAAACATTAAATATTATTATACAGTATTTATATAGCGCCAACAGTTTGCGCAGCGCTTTACAATGTAAGGAAGACATTACAATCACAATCACAATACATTTCAAGACAAGATGGTAAGGAGGGCCCTGCCCCTGAGGGCTTACAATCTAAAGGGAGGGGCAAGTAATACATGAGGAGGGAGCTGTGAGGGAATGAATTGTTTTAGAACGTGAAAAATAAATCTATTTCTCATGAATTACCCAAGTTCTGTCTCCCTCCATAACCATATCCATCAAGAAGTTTGTAAACTTGCTTATTGAAGATGTCCATGGGATGTACTTCCTTGTGTCACACATCTCTCAGAGCCTGACTTCTGAACTACAACTCCGCATCTGAACAGTGTAACTTTATCATTGCTTGCTGGACGCAAAGCATGATGGGAGATATAGTCTTGAGAAATGTAGACTTTATCACATCAAGCAGCAGGAAAGAGATGGAAAGCACACTGGGAATGCAGGAAAGTGGTGAAAGTGATGGGCAGACAGAAGGCAGCACTCACTACATAAAAGGGATTTATTTCAAGGTAAGCTTTTATGGCATTATGAAAACCAACTCTAGTAAGTATTCTTATTATAATGCTGATCTTATAACAGGATAGTATGTGCTGGGACTTTACAACTCCATGACCTTACAATGAACAAGGTCCAATGTGCTTTATTTTCTCCTGGGGAACATTGCAGCATCTCCAAAATGATAATCAAATTCCAGCCACTGCATATCATTTGTATCAGGTGAAAAGAAATCTAGAAAAATGGCTAAAGATGGTGAATGGAGGAATGCCAGCTGCCTCTAGTGTATTCTGCCAGCACCCGCAGTGATCCGAATACCCATACAGTTACTGCTGCTAAGGGCCCATTCACACCACATCCAGATCATCTCCAGACCAGATTGTTTCCGGACCCAAAATGCATCCTGATGTATCCCTATGCTATTTCTGGCCTTTGTTCACATCAGCGCAGTCTGTACCAGACCAGAAAAATACTGCCTGTCTCATTTTGTCTGGTGTGGAATGCACTGGCACTGTGGGCAGGTTCACACTATTTTCCAGACCAGATCTGGACCAGAAAATGGTGTGAACCTGCCCTGATTCTACAGACATTGTTCAACTGACAATTTTCCACCCGACACCTTCATCAAAAGTTGATTGAAAAATCATTTTTTTAGAAGCTAGGTGGCTCCTTAGGGCCACCCACCCATCAAATTGTGGCCAATTCTGCAGGAAACTGCCAAGACTGAATCCATGTATGAGCAGCTTACGTGTACACGCTGACTGATCCAGGGCAGAGGTATGCGAATTACACCATTGTGTCATACCTGCACAATGTATCTTCCAGGCAGCCAGCTTTCTGGGCAGGAATGCTTGTACTATTTCCAGTGACCTCTACATTTTGTATTCATTCTCCCTTCAAAAGAGGCTTTTAAAGGTGCAAAGTGATCACAATGTATAAATACATAAGCGGTCCATATAGTGGTCTGCAAAGTTGTTTTTCACTTTAACCATTTGCTGTCCGGAGCAATTTCTTACATTTGCACATACATGATAAAATCTGAATTTTTGGCTAGAAAACGGCTCTGAAAGCAGAGGCCCTGTAGAATGAAAAGATGCTGGTTGCAATTTTTTATGTCGCATGGTATTTGCGCAAATGTTTATCAAACATGTATTTTTATGATAAAATACACTAAAGTAAAATGTAGTGCACAGAAACATAATATAATACCTAATTTATTTGTAAAATATAAAAGACGGGGTCACGCCGGGTAAATAGATGCCAAAGATGTCACGCCTTAAAATTGCATGCGTCACTGAAACCGCAAAAAAACTACAATAACCAAAATTTCCCATAGGGGACATTTTAAAAGCTTTTACCGCTCATCAGTTTAGTGTAAACAGTGATTGATGGGCCTAGAATTTAATGCTCTCACTCCGACGTTCACGGCAATATGTAACATGTGGCGCAATTTTCGTTTTTGCACATGGGCGCATGTTTGTGTTTTATGTACACGCCAAGTGGGGGGATTCGAAATTTTTTACAATTTTTTTTTGTCTTCTTTTACACAACTTTATTGCTATCGCATAGGGGGATAACAAGCCCCCTATGTAATGGCAAATATAATTTGACAGGTCCTCTTTATGGAGACATCCGAGGTCTTTCAGACCCCTAATGTCACCTAGGGCCCTCAAAGATGCTGCTTCACCAGCTTCTTCTGGCTCTAGGACAGCGGTTCTCAACCTGTGGGTCGCGACCCCATCAGGGGTCGAATGATGATTTGCCAGGGGTCGTCTGGGAGTCTCCCGCTATTGGATAGCGGCTCCCGGCCGCCCGGGAGAGGAACTCTTGCTCCCGGAAAGGTTTAGTCTGATCGAGCAGAGTAAACCTTTCCCTGCGATCGTGTTTTTTTTTTTTTTTTCCCCCTGACATCGGGGGCAGCTGTAAGTCAGAAAACAAACAAAACACCATAGGAATGCATAGCTAGATTCCTATTGGCTATTTCACTTTGCAATAGCAAACTAGCTATTGCACTCACCCTCTGCTGCTGCCGCCAATCAGCAGAGGGGGACCTGAAGTTCTCCATCAGGTCCTCTCTTTGTGATTGACAGCAGCAGAGGGCGGGTGCAATAGCCAGTTTGCTATTGGCTATTGCAAAGTGAAATAGCCAATAGGAATCTAGCTATGCATTCCTATGTGGTTTTTTTTTTCTTCTTTTTTTATTATTCTGACGGCGTACGCCTGTGGGTCGCTGTGTGTCCTGTACAGCAGCAGATCACTTGTATTTAAACAGCAATTGTCTGCTGTTCAAAACAGTATCAAAAACACAGCCGTTTGTGGTATAACCACTTCCAGCGGTTGACGTGTATTTACGTGAACCCGCAGGAAGTGGTTAAGCTCATTGCAAAAGATGTCCATGGGATGTACTTCCTTGTGTCACACATCTCTCAGAGCCTGACTTCTGAACTACAACTCCGCATCTGAACAGTGTAACTTTATCATTGCTTGCTGGACGCAAAGCATGTTCACTTCTTCTGGATCACCTCTGGGTTTAGGGTTCTGCATCTACAGGGTTTCATTTTATTTATTCATTTGTCTTTTTTCAATATTACCTTTTTAAATTGACATAATGGCAACACAATATGTCATCATAGTGTAGGTATAGGCAAACTTCAGCCCTCCAGGTCTGGTGAAACTAAAATTCCCATTTAGATTTGCAAGACTCTCTGACAGCCACAGGCATGACTTCCAGAGGCAGATGCATGATGGAATTTGTAGTTCTACCACAGCTCGAGGGCTGAAGTTTGCCTATTCTTGGCATAGGGAATAAAGCTGGAAACTATTATTGATGACTTTGTATTGTATAAATGCTAGTTGCCTGGTCGTCATGCTGATTTCAGATTATTATGACCACCTGACGTTTGTAGGCAAATTAGCTATAATTTTGCGCTGAAGTTGCTAGAGGGCCAGACCATTATAAATAGGGAAGCAGGTTGTTTACCACGACAGTAGAAGTGATTTTTTTCTGAAGATATAGGTAAACAACGCGATTTATCAGCCTTTGAACGTGGGATGATTGTTGGCGCTCGGAGCCATGGAGCGAGTATCAGCAAAACAGCAGAATTTGTTAAATGTTCAAGAGCAGCTGTTAAAGACTGGACTGTCAGCCAAAAATCGGGGTCTGAACGTGCGAATTGTGGCCGTCAGCGACCAATCAATGTTAGGGCAGAGCGGAGAGTGGCAAGACTGGTACAAGACAACAGAAGGGCAACAGTGCATCAAATTACTGCAGATCTTAATCAGGGATCCTCTCAAATGATCTCTGAACGCACTGTTCGCCGTACACTGCATCATATGGGATATGGAAGCCGAAGGCCTGTTCCAACACCTTTACTGTCTGCAGTAAACAAGATAAAACGTCTCCAATTTGCACAGGAACACAAGGGTTGGACAGTCGAGCATTGGAAAAAAGTCATGTGGTCCAATGAGTAAACAAACAAACAAAAAGTCACCAGCACTCGAAGCTTGAAAGCAGAAATGTCCCTTTATTGGACAAAAAGGGTCATGAAGAAGCCGACGTTTCTGGGCCGCACAGGGTCCCTTCTTCAAGGCAGAAAGTATGACCTCATACTGCTTTCAAGCTTCGAGTGCTGGTGACTTTTTGTTTGTTTACTCTGTGTTTGCACGGTGCCATCCGTGAATTGAGTCACTTCAAGCACCATCATCCTTTAATTGGCCGGGACTGCTGTGGGGTGTGCGGAGGGCTCTCTCCTATTTTTGCATGTGGTCCAATGAATCACGTTTCCAGTTGCATCATGCAGATGGCAGAGTGAGAATTTGGTGGGTACAGCATGAAAGCATGCACCCCACATGCATGAGTACAACCCTTCAAGCTGGTGGGGGCAGTGTTATGGTTTGGGACATGTTTTCCTGGCATGATTTGGGACCTTTTAATTTGTGTGGAACAATGTCTGAATAGCACAACATACCAAAGAATCGTTGCTGATCAAGTTCATCCTATCATGTTGCTGGCGTATCCCAATGGAGATGGTTTCTTCCCACAAGACAATGCGCCATACCACGGTGCTCGTATTGTGCAGGAGTGGTTTCAAGAACATGAGGGAGACTTTACCTTGCTTAGGTGGCCCCCACAATCACCAGATCTCAATCCAATTGAGCATTTGTGGGACGAAGTTGAAAGAGCCATCAGGCAGCTGTTCCACAACCATCAAATCTCACAGAACTGGACAGTGCTATTCATCAGGCATGGTGTCAGATTCCTCGCATCATCTTTCAACATCTCGTGGAGTCAATGAAAGAAGAATCGCCGCAGTATTGAAGGCAAAAGGTGGCCCAACGAAGTACTGATGGGGTGGTCATAATAATCTGGCCACTCAGTGTATATGCAGATAAGGACTTTGACTTCTGAGTCACCGAGCTGGGCAAAGGTGGGTACTGGCAGAAGGTCAAGAAGCCCTTCTCTTCAGAAGGTGCCCAGCACTCGCAGCCCCCATGTTTTCTCTTTTGATAGGGTGATTGCTCTTTTTGGGTTGATAGATATCTGAATTAGAAGTGAACTCTAGAACCACTGTTCTCTGTATATGGAGTGTATATGGGTACATACTGTATATATTTGCTTTTCCAGTACAAATATTTGTTGCTGTGTACTACCGTAGGCTTTGTTTCCATATGAAATGGAAAGAGCTCCACGTAGAGTTTGTTGTGCTGTTGCTTTTTTATTTTTTAGTTTAGGGCTTGTTCACACCAAATGCAGACCAAATGCATGAGTTTCTGCACACTCAGTGCAGTGTGTTATAACGCGTTTTTTGCTGCGTTCCGTGCCGTTTTGGTAAAAAAAAACACATTTATTTTTGTGTTTTTGTTTTTTTTTGTTTGTTTGTTTTATTTTTAATATGGGCTTTCAGGGCATTCACATGCATTCCAGAGCAGGTAAAATAGGGCTTGCTGCAGTTTTTTTACATGCTCTGGAACTGAACGCTGCGGTGTGAACTAGAGCCCAAAATACCATTGGAATACATTGGACGCATTTTTGATCTGGTCTGTAACTGCTCTGCTCCTGGAACGCGCTTGGTGTGGACAAGGCCTTAAGTGAAGCCTACAATGAAATTTTAGGATTAGCATCAATATTTTTTTTTTATAATTTTTTTTTGGATCTTGAGTCTTAGCACACCAATTCAGTCCTCTGAAGAGTTGTGAAGATATTATTCTTGGCGCTCATCAAGCTGACCGTGAAGTCTTTTTTTTTTTTGTTTTGTTCCTTCTCTGTTTTCAGTTT
>NW_017306848.1:877817-890537 GCF_000935625.1 Nanorana parkeri | reverse complement strand
TCTGTGTTCTGTTTTGTCAGCAGTGAAAGAACTTTGTCCAGACCTCTGCTTTCTGTCTCTTATGTCTCTTAATGTTTTTGGACTACATTGCAATGTTTTATAAACTAACAACCAAACTGTTGGGGGCTTATTACATATTTAAAAATTCATAAATTGGATGTGCTTTTTGGATGGCTTATATGCGCTGGGTTGCACTTTGGTTGCTGCCAAAGATACTTTAGGTCATAAATTCATTTCCAGGAAATAATTCACAGCAGCTTCATCCAGAAGTGGATCAGAATTAACACGTGTCATTACTTGCTTTTGGGGCTTCTTTTTTCACAGATCGCAGCACTTGCCAGTGCACATCAAAATATATTCCTCTTATGCACACACGTATGAACACACCAATGTGACAATGATATGATATTAGAATTTAAATTTAGTTAGTAGTATATGTTATGGAATGTACAGACACTTTAAAGTGCAAGTGTGTGAACATCTATTTCTTCCTCATGTACCTCATTCATTGGACAGAAGAATTTTCTTATGTCTGCTTGCATGTTGTTGTATTCAGTGAGCAGCCATGGCTTGTGAACCAGGCATTGCAATTATGGAAAAATTGAGTATTGCTGAAATATTATGTGATTTATTGTTCCCTTTATGTCCAGAATGGCTTTTTTTTTCATTGGAAAGATGTATTGTGCAGTTGGGGTCCTGTAATGAAGCTGACCTTGGTATAGGAACAGGTTGAGTTTGAGGTTTTTTTGTGTGTGTGTGTTTTTCATTACTTCCTGTCTCATAGACACAGGAGGTAGTGTGAGGAAATCTCTCTTAGGCCTGGTTCACACCTGAAAGCTGAAAAACGCCCTATGCCCAAAGAAATAC
Source organism: Nanorana parkeri (assembly GCF_000935625.1). Taxonomy (NCBI): domain Eukaryota; kingdom Metazoa; phylum Chordata; class Amphibia; order Anura; family Dicroglossidae; genus Nanorana; species Nanorana parkeri. The sequence continues at coordinate 889,670 of NW_017306848.1, read as the reverse complement.
AGGAGCTTCTTTGGGGCGTATTTGCCGGGCGTATCCATTAGGATACAGCCGGATGGCCCTCGGAAATGCGTGTTTGTCGTGCGTTTTTACCGCACATCGCTCTCTTTTTGACTTTTCCCTAGGGCTCTTCAGGGTGAGTAAATTTACTTTTGCATAGGAAAATTGTGTAATTTCCACTCTGTCCTGTTCTTTATTTTCAAAGAAATACAGAGCAGGAAAGTTTTATACCAAAGGCTCCTGCGTCACCCAACTGAACCAAGCTGGAACATCTATTTACTACCGTAACCATATTAAACTGATAGCTTCTGAGCAGATCCTCTCTCTCCTTCTTCTTTTTTTTTTTTTTGGTCTGGCATTTCAAGCTGAACTTTTCCTATTGAATTACACACCCCAAACTCAGAAAAATAACAATTATAATAGAGGACTACATTCCTGGATGATAGCTCACAAGCTGGGATACTCAAACGTTCAGTTTGTGCAGGATGTCACATTCACGTGGAGGTCCAAGAAAGAAAAAAAAGTTTTGGATAAGGATTTATCTGAGGTCTTTTTAAATTATTTTAATTTGTTGCCTCAGAGTACACACAGTTAATTTGAAGGAAGTTCACAACTGGACCATGATTATTCCTCCATATTGGTCCTCTCATAGGGCATTACGTTTCTGCATGGAGCTGTATACCCACTAGCTCTGCTTCTGTTGTGTTTTGTTGTTGCCAGTGGGAGTAAAGCTGTCCATACAGTGATAGATTTTATTTTTATTTTTTTTCATTGTACGAACATTCATACAAAAAAAATTTAATCAGAACATTTGATAATTCCATTAGGGGCTTGGCAAATGTCATTAGAAGTTGCATTTGATTTATTTTAACATTTCGATTTTAGAATGAATGGAGTATGCAAAATGAAAACCATTTTCATCGTTAGAGTTTTGTTCGCTTGTGAACAATTTTCCATCCTGTGCCTTTTTTTTTTTATAATTTTTTTTTTTCTCTCTCTTCACTACGGTTTAAATAAATCATCGATTTCACACCCTTAACTATTAGAAAAAAGGCTCTGAAAAATGAAATTCTACTGGTGTATAACCAGCTTTAGTTGAGGGCCCATTCACACCAGTTGTAGTGCGTTCTGGCCAGAACTCACTGCCTCGCATTGCGGCCGGCTCACTTTTTAGTGGGGCAGGAGGGGGCGTGGTGAGCCATTGAAGCGATGGCCCGCATGGACGGGATCGCAAGGCACATTGTGCCTGCGGTCCAGTGCGATCAATATAGTGCATTCACTTCAATGGCCCACCACGCCCCCTCCTGCCACACTAGAAAGTGAGGCGGACGCATTGCGAGGCATTGCATTCTGGCCAGACTCATGCCGGAACGCACTGCAACTGGTGTGAATGGGCCCTTACTGTTATTAGCTAGGTCTCTGACGGTTTGAGTTGTCCCACTCAAAATTCAGATTAGGCAATGGAAGAGTATGATTTGTACACGGCCTACTTTCCCAAGGCTTCTGCTCTTCATCCTGGGAATGCTGTACATTTTAGGATGAGAGACGTCCTTGGTGATGGTGTTCTGGGAAGTCCATCTCACTGCAGGGTTCAACGAGTAGCATGGTATTCCTGACACTGAATGTTCCATGCTTTCTGGAGGGTCCTGAGAAAATTTAGCCACGCTGGTGATTTTACCTCCTGACTCCCTGATATTCCTTCCCAATAAACACCACTCTGCACTTTTCCAAGGCTTCTCTTCATGTCTCTTGGCTGCCTCCACTGCCAGTCAGGAGACCATGTGACACCTCTTGATGCAACAGGCCTTGTCTGAAGACCCAAGATCAGTACAATGGCCGCCTTTCCTGCAAAGAATGTCTGCAAAGGAGTGAGCTTTATCACTGTGTCAGTGTTTCTTGGATGCCATTAGCAGATCACAAATTCTGCTTGATCCTTTTGAGATGTTTCTTTAAAATACATTACATGTTAATTTTGAATTGAAGGGATTTTTTATTTTATTTTGGGAAACATCAGGACTACCTTTGCTGACTTGTGATTATGAAAATGCTAGTTGCCTCGCTGTCATGCCAATCCTCGTTTGGGTGAGTAACCCAGAACAAGTATGCAGAAAGGATGTTGAAATTTTGAGTGGTCACTGCAATAGGAATGGAGAGGAAATCTGGTTCTGGCGACAACTGTCCAAGATGGGGGTTTTTGGAGAAAATTCCTCTTTCTCTTGTTTCTACAGGGCATGAAGTGAAGGAAAATCTCCTCAATTGGACACGGGTGTCAAATAAACTCTGGGAGCCTGTTTTGACATCACAGTGCAAGTGCTTGGAGAAGTGGCATCTGCAGAAAATCCTTGTTGAATGCTCTAAGGGACCTGGTGCAAATAGCACTGGGTCCCGTTTAAATCTGTGCGGGGGTTTTGAAAAAACATTACATTTTGATTACATTTTGATATCTGTCAGTGCTGGCTGTAGCTCCACTTTAGGCTGGTGCCCGACTTTTTAGCTTTCCCATGGGGGAGCTACAGCCAGCACTAAAGCCTCCGCTGCCTCTTGCATCTTGCAGCCCTCTGCCACCTCACTTATACTGATAGAAAAGACTAAACCCGGACCCAGCCGCCAGCTATTCAGGGCGGAAAGACTGCAGTGCTAGCTGTTGGTTTGTTGTGAATGCTGGAGGGCTGGAGAGGAACACCACCATTCACAAATCACAAGCCCACAACACACATGCTAGCCTCTCTCCTCTGAAATAGCAGACGGGCGGGTCTGGGCTCAGTCTTTTGAGAAGAAAGAGAGCAGAGGAGGCACGGGCTGCTTGATCACATGGAAGGCTGCAGATGTTCTGACCTGGCAGCTTTCAGATGGGGTGGGAGTTGTGTGTGCACTGTATGTCATGCCTTCTCTTCTTCTGTGCGCCCAGTCAAAACTATATATAGATTGGCCTCCTAGTCCAGCATCCAAGGCACAGATTAAGATTGGACCAAGTGCTATGTGCACTGGGTCCCCTGGGGCATTTAGCCGGGATTTTCACATTTTGGCAATAATCCTGTTAAGTCTTTCGTGACCCAGAAATCGGTATGATTCACGATTTAACCTATGTGTTTTTTTAAAACTATACACTGTGGGGGGAATTTATCAAAGCACTAGAGCTGCAGCTAACGATTATTTTCAAAATCGATTAGTTAGCCGATTATTAAGTTCAATTAATCGGATAAAAAATAAAATACATTTTAAAAAATGGCTCCAGTGATGGGACTGCTAGTTTGTATTGCGATTGTAGTCCATCACAGGACCAAGCTTGGAGCGGTGGAAGAAAAAAAGAAAAAAAAAGTGTGGTGTGCAATATAGTGAAATTAAAAGTGTAAAATTATACAGCAATGAATGCAGAATGGCACCTGCTATAGAGGACTACAAAACCCAGCAATAGTACATTATAGCTGGCGGTATTCTGCATTGCACTGTATAATGTACTATTGCTGGGTTTTTTAGTCATCTATAGCTGGTGGTGTTCGGCATTGCACCACCTGTATAATGTCTTATTGCTGGGATTTGTTGTAGTCCTCTATAGCTGGTGGTATTCAGCATTGTTCCGCTGTATAATGTATTATTGCTGGGATTTGTAGTCCTCTATACAGCGCAATGCAGAATATCACCAGCTATAGAGGACTACAACAAATCCCAGCAATACATTATACATACAGTGTATAATGTATTCCTCTATAGCTAATGGTACATTGCTCTGTATAATATACAGTACAGCACAATGTACCATCAGCTATAGAAGAATACAAATCCCAGCAATACATTTATAGAGCACCATGTGTGGGAAAGTGCAGGCTTACCTGAGCAGTCTTCCAGCAACTTGCTTCTGAGATCGGGCCTGTCTATCTGCCGCTGTCATCCCCCCCTCCCCCCACACCTGCTCCTCCTTACTACTTGTCCCTGTGCCGATCGTGGATGTGGGCGGGCGGTGAGCGTGAGGCGGGGAGGAGGTGCGGCGTGTGTAGCGGGTCTGGCAGCGGCGAGCGTGAGGTGGGGAGGAGGTGCGGCGCGTAGCGTGTGTGGAGCTGTGGACAGGGGCAACTAATCAAAAGCCGATTAATCAATGATTGAAAAAGTTGACAACTTTTTCAATCATCGATTATAATCGATTATGTCGATTTTAGTTGTTGCAGCCCTACAAAGCACTTGCGAGTGCTTTGAACTTGCACGTAAAATATTTTCACCAGATTTTTCAAGCTAGTGTAATGTTGTTGATAAATGAGGTTTAACAAGTGCAGATGAAAACACGAGCAAAAAACGGGGGGGATTTATCAAAGCAGTTGCGAGTGTTTGAACTTGCACGGAATATATTTTGCACCAGATTTATCAAGCTACTGTAATGTTGATACATGAGGTTTAATAGACTGAAGGAAAGAAGACCTCTAACTTCAGGCAAAAAGCTTGACTGTCGCATCTTGAAGTGGTCATGGGGACTTCTTAAGTTGTGAGTGTTTTCTTAGGTGATGCTCCACTTTCAGACAGCCCAGAACAAGTGCAGATGAAAACATGTGCAAAAAAGGTGCAAAAAACATGCAATTGAAAAAGTAGTGCAAGCTCTGAAGAAAACAGGTGCAAAAAAACATGCAGTTGGACAGGGGCACATGTTAAAAGACAGATTTTCACATAAAATAAAATGATCTAAGAGGCTAAAACTGTCACAAGTTTTTGATAAATTTCCCCCAATATCTTTTGAAAGCTTATATAAAATATTAAAGTGTTTACTTGGTCTAGACTGAATTCTTTTCCAGAAAATATCTGCCAGCTTGATGTAAACATCAGGTGCTCATTAGATTTACCTAGCTGAGAACACGGTGATTTCTTGACAAGTAAACAAATTGACTTTGTCAGCTGTGTAAGAAATCAAATCCCAAGGGTGTATCTATCCCTATGTTCTCTCACTGAATAAAATATGGTTAAAGTGTATGTATGTGTGTGTGTATATGTGTGTGTGTGTATATATTGCGAGAAATTCTTATGGGTCACATTTATTGGAATCAGCTTTTTGATGCGTGAAGACTTAATCTAGTATTTAGCAGAAATAAATGCCTAAGGATATTATTTTCCACATCCTCCTAGCCCATTCTGATTAATGTCTCTTTTGAAAACCACTCCACATCAAAGCAAGAGCTTCCTCCCACTTCATTTACATGCAGGTATCTCACCGAATAACACATCTCAGACAGGGAATGCTTTGTAAATACTTCAAATTTACTTAAAAGGAAGCAAAGCAAAGAGGCCGTGTATTCTATCTCCAAATAGTACATGCACACTGAACATAAACGTAGCCATTATCTACATTTAAAGTGAAAATCTCCCAGATATAAGTCCATTTTCAGTAGAGAATATAATGGCCAGTCCTTTTACATCAGTACATTTTATGTACTTCTATTTTTTTTCCTTGTCACAAGAAATTATCCTGTTTTTTAGATTTTGATCACAATGTTCGGTAATGGCATTCTTTTTTAGTATAAAGATTTCATGCTCTTTGTGTATTGCATTTGGCTTAGGTGTTTTGTCATTCCTGTATTTTTTTAAACTTGTTTGTTTCTTCATGATCCAATGAGGGACACCGGAATTCAAAAATCTTGAAACAGTCTGGTTATATAGGCTGCCTACAGGAGTTTGGACACTGGAAAACAAAGTCCAGCCCCATATAAGCCCACCATTATCTCTTAGTTGTTTGCTAGCCTCCTAGGAGGCTTGGCACTTTCCCTATAGTTTTTTAACTTTAATGACTTCAATGAAAATCCTTGATATATCACTGATAATTTTTGTTTTCTTTGGTGAGTGACCTTAGTCAAGACTTCCACACTGTTGCTCAAATGGTCTCAGCATAGCAGCTATCCAGATTGATGTATCCTCGGAGTCATCTTTGGAAACTCTATCTGGACCCTGCTGAACTGTCGCATGCCTGAAAATAAAGACTTTTCTCCTTGTGTAGATCGAATAGTCTCATGCAGTAATGGTAATTTATCATGTTACCATGCGTTAGGGCAGCCCATTATCTGTGCATTGCAGTACACTATAGTGCAAGTGTGATGTGCTGCTCTACCTAAGTGCATTAGGAATGACATATCTTCAACGTCCTCTTTGGAAGCTCTGCCTGGACCTTTCTGAACTGGAAGATTGCGCAAATAGCCCGGAATGTAACCTTGGGGCATGGGGCTACATATTGGCCTTTTTTTTCAGACCTAAATGTACTGATAAGGTTAGCCGCAGAGCATTTTTCTGGTCCGGCCAGGTTAAAAATACTTTTTTTTTAAAAGAACAGTCGCGTAGCTGAAAATAAAGACATAGTTGCATAGTATTTGAGGTTGAATAAAGACATAAGTCCATCAAGTCCAACCTATTTTCCTTGTGTAAAATGATTAGATCCTCATGTGTTATGTTAATGAATGCATGTTAATTCAACACGTGACCATGCATTGAGGCAGCCCATTAATCTGTGCATTGCAGTACGTTACAGTGCAAGTGTGATGTACTGCACTATCTAAGTGCATTGGGGTGTCATTCAAAAAACAAGGCACTGCTGATTGTGTTTTGCAGTAATGTATGGTAAAACATGTGATTGGGCTGTTTACACCAGACTGCCTATGTTATGCTACATATTATATGGTGTAGGTGTTGCATGATGCATTATTAACATGTATCACACTGTCTACCCTTTTTTTTTTTTTCTTTTTTCAATTAATTGTATTGCGATGCATCATGGTGTATTGTAACATGTGCGTGACCTGTATGGTGTGAACATGGCACATAGAAAACTTTTGTTTTCTCCGTGTCCTTGCACATCTCTACATTTTCTTCATTCATTTCCAGTGGCATTTACACCCTGACTGCATCTACAATGCACAGTGTGCATGAGCCCTATGATATTGACATGGTAATGGGTGCCTACTGCTAGACATTTCAGGGCAAATTGTTATGTTGGCTTTAACAATAGGCTCACTAAAAAAGAATATATGATCTGTCTGTAATTGTATTTTTGCTTTTATAAACCTTTTTGGCATTGAGTCAAGGTATGACGTGCTGATCAGTTCATAAAGTAGGCCTCGTAGTGACATTGGTGTGACTGCTTTCACTTGGCTATTTTCATGTGCCACCACATGGGCTGCCACATTCTGAGGAGGTTTTAAAGGCATTTCTATATTGAAAAGTACTTCTTCTTATTGTTGTATGTGTTTTAGGTGTGCAATGGAGCACATAATCAAACAAACCATTTTGTGTATAGGGAGGTCTGTTTTTTTCCATACAGCTTCATGTTAACGGTTTCAGCTTCTTCTATAGATAAATTTATGATTCTGGCAAAAATGTAAGTGTTGCTTAATTCAGGGCACGACAGATCCTAGACGCCAGGTAGCCATGGGGACTAGAAATGGCTTTGCATGCATGCTGCGGTCTGCTTCCCCTTCGATCCCTGCTGCTCTCCCCGCCTGTATCAGCAGGGATCACAGGGGGAAACAGACCGCTGCAGCCAGCGCCCAGCAGGGAGGAGAGATTGGCTGTGATTGCATCCCCTCGTGCCCATTTTTCTCATCACCTGCCCGCAGGTCTCCCAGTGGCTGGCTCCCATCCACTGCTGTCAATCAGCAGAGGAGTGGACCGGAAGGAGAATTTTCTCTATTGCCTATTGCAGTTTGAAATGGTCAATGGCAGCTGTCATTCCCCAGCTAAAACTATTGAAGTGGGAAGGTGACACTAGGGGTCTAATAGAGCCCTAATGCCACTTGGAAGAGAACCTGTTATCTCCAGTGTGCTATCACATAAGGGGCTGAAGTTTGTTTAAAAAAAACAAAAACATTTTTTTTAAATGAGGGGGAGGGAGAGAGAAATGTTTTGATTTTTTTTGGGGGTATTTTTAATTTTAAGTCCCCTGCCCTCACGAATGCACACATACTATTGGAAACATAAGTTGGGTGCACCTATGTATGAAAACTACTATTGCGCTACACGTGTCCGGTATCACCATGTGCGCCAATTAAAACTGTAATTGAAAATTGCTGGCTCCTAGAGTCAAAGCAAATTTGTCAATCCCTGACTTAATTGGCTCCACCAAAAGGAAAGGCAGTTGTAATGCCAGAAGTATATATAAATGTTTGACATTTGTGTTTTTTGTTTCGTCACACATGCGAGGTATTGTATTTAAAACGTGCGTGCTGGTCCCTTTCAAGCTGTCGTGCAAGCAATCCGTCCCACACCTGTGCAGTAATGGGCTTACTTGCATGTGCGTTGTGGGGATACTGCCCATGCTTTCATGCTCAGTGCATAGCTCAATATGGTGGTGGTATTCCATGCATGGTGTTGGTGCTAAATGTCACAATTGTTGTGGTGAAATTTCACGCATGGCCCCTAGGAGAATATTACAATGTAGCGTTGGTACTGTGTGTGTGTGTGTGTGTGTGTGTACACACTCTAATTGGTATTACCCCATCTGTATTACTTTTGATCAGATACCTCAAACATTGTTCACAAAGTAGGTATAGACAGGTGACCAGGTTCTTTCTCCACTTTATGAATGCTAATAAAACTGTACATAAAATAATTAAAAAAAACTGTCACACCAGATTAGTGCAGTCTTCCAAGTCTTGATCAAACAAATTTTGTATAATTTTCCTTTTCATCTCTGCTTCTTTTGATCTGGCACCCTTTTCTGATTCAACTTTTATAGATGTGTTCATCAGAGATATTCCTAAAAGGTCAGTCAATCCAAAACTAGTAATTTATTTGTCTATAGATGCTGGTATGTATTTTATTTGTCTATGTTATGTTAAATGTATCTCTAGCCGAACCTTTTTGTTTTTTTATTTTGGATAGAGTAGGGAAGGGTTGGAGCATCTATATGGTTATGCTTGCTGTGACCCTACTGTGGAGGTCCTTCCTTTCCTTTTTTCCTGGTGACTATTGTCAAAGTAATGGAAAGTCTCAAGTTTTACAGCAGTGATCAAAGCAGGTGAGGGGAAACCTTTCAACGGGGACATCTAATTTGGTGACCACTATCTAAGATCATTTCCCCTCACTTCTGTACAGACACATGCGAAAGTGTGAGATAATCTCTCTGCTTTGGAGAAAATTTCTCCAAAGCAAATTCTCTTCGTGAACAGTGAGCTTCCCCAGTCTGCACACTTACTAAGGCCATTACAGTAAAGTATAACTATCTCTGTTGTACTTTTCATGTTCTGGAGACTGGGGTGTGAAATTAAAACTCTGGTGTTGGGAAGACTGCAGGGGAGCTTTACCCTATGGAAACCCTAGAGATATGAAGCCAACATTTGATTCAGCCTACCAGACTCCATCTATAACTAATATCGGGTTCAGTGATCAGACCCTTTAAATAAAAATTGGAACTGGATTTTACCTAACTGTAGTGCCCAGTGGGAACAAGTACTGACTTTTGTGGGACCGAGTAATGTGTTTTCAAGTCTGTACTTTGCTCATTTGGGGAAAATGAACAATTTCACTCCAAAGCAGGCCCTCTGTACCACTGGTAGAAGTGTGTGTTCTTGCATTTGCTCCTATGATGTGGCAGCCAATTACCAGGCCTCAGTGCAGTCCTATGGCGATCAGGAAGAGAGTCCAGTGTAAGCTCCAACTTAGACCTTCCCAAAACAGGGATATTTGGGGACATTGGTGATTTAACAGGGCAGCAGAAGAAACTGTGAAAGGTAAACACCAACATTGAAGGGACCCTGCTTTGCAACAAACTAGTTCATGCAACAGGAAAAGGACAGGTTTGCTTTAAACACTGCATATTTAATATTGAAAATCATGAAAGCCTTTTTTAAGATCTATTTTAGGTTGCCAGCATATAAAACTTCATTCCGTTAGGTCAAATAACCCACATCAAAATATTCCTGTTTGCTGTACATATACTTAGTGAAACATATGCTGTAGTGAAACAGAACACCAAAAGTGATTGTTGTATAACCTCCTTATTGTATGAATGTCACCCGATGCATTGCAGTATTTGATGAATGTGCTCCTAGATTGTAGTTGGTATAATTAGTGTACAGGAACATGGCTAATCTGATTGCAGTATTATGCTGGCCGCTCTGGAATAAAGCCATATTAAGCTGACACCAGACTGAAAGACGGCAATGCTTCACTGGCTGCATGTTTCTCGAGATTTATGTAAAGGAGACCTAAACTCCCAAAAGTCTTGTTCCAAGTCCCTTCTTTTTCAATGGACATGAAAAAGTGGTACCAAAGTAATTCTACTCTTCGTGAAGACCTAGTCCGCCAAAGTATTTTCAGTTTTGGGCAAATGCTGGTAAAATTAATCTTCTGCTGCATTTTTGAGTTGTTCAGGAAATTTAGATCTCCACTCCTTTCTGTAGACATCCTTGTCTGAAGTCCGCGGGGAAACTGACACTTTCAGGATGGTCTACCTCCTACCTACCCCGCAGCTCTCACTGAATCCTTTTCCTCACCTCCATGTCACTGTTGTCTCTCCTAATGAATGGAGGTCAGTAGAAGTAACCAGTGAAGGCTGCGGGGAGCCCGGGAGATCGACACCCCTGGAGGTGTCTGCTGTCCTAACTTCAAAAGAGGATTTCTACTGAGCAGGGCGGTCTTCTTGCATGTAATCTTATTGATGCAATTTTTATGCCATGATCCCTCTACAGTATGTATTTGTGTTCCCATTCACACATCATACCAAAAGATAATTTTCAAATGTTACTTCTTACCCTTTTAGATATTTTGTTGCAGCAGGCAAAATGGCTGGACCCAAGTTTTTCTGAGCACCTTCATAGTGATTTGTCCTTCTAGAAAAACTGAGGGCAGGAACGAGTGAAATGTGTTTCTCTCCTTAACATACAATGCAGATGCCAGGCTTGTGATCCTTTTTACCCTTGGTTAGGGCAGGCAAATCTACTTTACATATGATAATGAAATCAGCCAGCAGAGTACAGGCAGGGTTAACACAAACACCTCACGGCCCCTTCTAACCTTACATGGAAAGAGACGCAAGTAGAAACCTTTAAGCCTTAAGAAGCCAAATAGAAAGCCTAACCCAAATAAAAGCAATTTACACTAATTTACAGCAATTTACACTCTAACCTTTTAAGATAAGCAGAGTACTTGATTAACACTTTTCCACTTAGGGACGCACCGACATTTCGGACTCCAAAACATTTCGGCTGAAAATATACTTTGGGAAAAATGCTGATAGTACCGAAAATTCAGTGCATCCCTAACTTCTCTCCTCTCTGATGGGCGCCAGTCTGTGTCCCCCTCTGATACCCACTGCTCTCCCCCGTCTGTGTCTACAGAGGCAGTGCGGATGCAGACTGGTGCCCAGTGAGGAGGAGAGAAGCTTTCAGGAGGCCGAGCGTGGAGGAGATGGCCCAGGATGCCGAGCGGGGCTGTGCGTAGCGGAGACAGCTGTCACTGGAGGTCGAGCTCTCCTCCTGCACTGCCCCGCTAGGCTCCTGTGACAGGCGCTGAGTCAGGATGAAGAACAGGGAGGTGTGATCTGTCAGGAGGCTGAGCTCTCCTCCCGCACCTCCCCGCTTGGCCTCCTGTGATAGGTGAGCAAGGATGCAGAGTGGCTTACAAGCACTTGGCGATCAGTTGATCGCTGAGTGTAAATAACTGAGGACATAGCTTTCTGCGTCCCCAGTTATGATTGAACAGGAAGTGCTCTACATCACTTCCTGTTCATTCATGATTGTGGACATTGTGTAACTTATACTATGTCCACAGATTATGAATTCTTGTTAATTTCAGAAAAGGGGCTGCAGAAAAAGAGGTTTAGGACTCAATGTCTGTTTAGACCCCTGATATTTCCCCGGAGCACCTGACCGTAAAGTGTAAAAAAAAAAAATA
>NW_017306848.1:854711-877659 GCF_000935625.1 Nanorana parkeri | reverse complement strand
GGGGGGGGGATACATTTTTTTAGGTTTCAGACTGGGAATTTTTTTTTATTTTTAGTTTCAGTCTAAAAATTCCAGTGCATCTCTACTGTCTCATATTTTTGGGAATAAAAAAAGAATTTACTTTTCAGTTTGTTCAAGACTTCAAAACTTGAACTGTGTGTTACAGAGAGGTATGGCTGTCTTTCAGCCTGCTTCCATTGTCTGTTGAATTGTCATTAGAGATTTATTATGAAGTACTTCAAAGTCATTGATTTGTACCAGACCAAAAGAGTTGCAATGAATAGTTGTCCCACAAGCCCTGCTCGCCTTGCCCTCTCATTTTGTGGTGTCTTCTGACAATAGATTGCCAGTTGGGAAAAACTACTACTTAATTATACTGCTAGCGATAATATTTTTATTAAATAAAAGAGAAACCAAGCATTAGTCCTCATTCACACTGTGTTACATAGTATTTGAGGTTGAAAAGACATGGGTACATCAAGTTCAACCTTTGTGTGTGCGTCTTATGCGTGCATGTGTGGTCTAGTGTTTAAGTGTACCTATACCCCTGTATGTTACGGTCTCTTATAATGGAATCAAATTGATTTTTGAACGAATCAATATTCTTTGCTGATACAACTGCTTGTGGCAGAGAGTTCCAAAATGTAACCGCTCTAACTGAAAAGAAGCCCCTACGCCCTTTGTGGATAAATTTCCAGCGTGGACAATTTTAAATTTAGCAACCTTGTCTTGTATTCTTGATCCTCCAACCCCTTAATTAGCTTGGTTGCTCTTCTTTGGACCTCCTCCAGCTCCAGGACATCTTTTCTGTGGACTGGTGGCAAAAACTAAACCAAATATTCAAGATGAGGTTGAACCAGTGATCAATAAAGTGGCAAAATTATTGTTTTGTCTCTACAGTATAGTGTTTGGGGATTCCGCAGCAGGGATCCCTAATAATCCGTTTAATGCAGCCGCTGTCACCTGTTCAAACTAATGACCGGGCGACTGTGGCTGTATCTGTAAGCAGCGCTCTTCATGTAATTATATGGGATACGATTGCTGAAATGCGAAACAAAGAGCGCCTCCATCGTGTAAAAACGCTTTAATAAAACGGTATATAAAGAGCTGCCTCGAGAGTGCATTACTTTACTTTCTCACACAGTTACTGGTGCTGGCGCCTGTGCTATTAACTCTTTGGGATATGATTGCATCTGGTTTGGTATAGATCCATGTCCCTGGATGCATCTACAAGCGGAGTGCCACTTACAGATGCCGCCACTGTCATCTGGTCATTAACTTGAACGGGTGACGGTGGCTGCATCTAAACGGAATATTTGGGATTCCTACTGCAGGAATCCCAAATCGCACATTCACACAGAGTGTGAATGTAGTCTTTAGTGTGCTGACCATTACAGGATTCTTCTTTCCCCCCATTTATTACAGACTTGCACTAGATTGAAGCCAACTTTTGAATGATTTTTGCTTAAAGGAGAACTATGAGATGAGTGATTTCCACTCACCTCATAGTTCTAGCCGACCTGTGACAATGAGACTGTCACAGGTCGGCTCAGTAGATCGGGAGGTGAGCGAACACATACCGGCGTTCGCTCACCTCTCGATACTGTTGCGGCTCTCTGCCGTGACAGGGGAGTGGATTCCCCCCTCCCCGATCCGCCAGCGCTGACTGGCGGAATGGGCGGGGGAGGGGGCGGGTCCAGCTGGCTCTGCCTCCAGATAGGCAGAGCCGGCTGTCAGTCACGCAGCTGGGCGGATCCCGGCACAATTGTCGGGATCCGCTTCAGCTGCGGCGTCTCAGTATACCGCGAGCAGCTGCTCGCGGTATGCTGCGGCGTCTCAGTATACCGCAAGCTACAGTTTGTGGTATACTGAGCCTAGGGTGATGGGAGGACGCTAGTTTGTGTCCTCCCGTTACCCTCAGGAGAACTATGGGGAAAAGATTTAACCCCATAGTTCTACTTTAAACTCCACTTCACTGAAATGTACGCTAAGCTCAGTATCAGTTTGTCAAACTGTAATGTTGATGCTTGCTGTTACTTTCCATACAGCAGCTTCCAACTGAGCTTATGTCTAAAATCTAAACTTTGGCTGTCTATCAGGGATCGTTTCACACAGTTAGTATGGCAGAAGAGTTTGTCAAAAATGTACCTTTACCCATGCTGTGCTTTCTGATTAAAAGCAGCAGGCATCCCTGCATGTGTGACGGTGCCTAGGTACCCTCTGTTCTTCTAAGCTTACGGGAGTCTGTTAGGAGTTTGACATCATAAGAGGCATATTCTACGCACTGCTGCTTCTGATCGCTGGATTAAGATGGCTGTGCACAGAGAATGTTGCTCAGTTTTTGACAGCCGGCAATGCCAACTGTCAAAATACAATGACTGCAGCAGAGATTTCTCCACCTGTTTAGCGTGAATGGAGGAATCAGTTAGATTTACATTTTTTGTTCAGCCCAGAAGGTGAATTGGGGGAAAAAAAAATATATATAACAGAGTATACCCAGCTTTACATGAACAGCATCATCAGGGGCTAGGTCTAGGAATAAGAGCCGCTAAGTAAATTCATGCACCTTTTATTAATATGACAATTTGCAACTGCACAGTGCTCAGACTGGATGACAAAGATGACCTAGCAAAGCAACAGCTTTCTGAGCTGTTAGGGGAGGGGTGGAGGAGCTTGGCCAGCACAGGCAGTAATTAGACACTCCCAGATAAGAAGAGGGCTATGACGTATAAGGAGGGAGTGATCTGTGCTGGGGAACTAACTCTCCGGGAGTAATCACATTTTCTAGCACGTTCAAAGGCACATGGCTACTGTATGCAAAGGGAAAACACTGAAACAAAGCTTTTGAAAGACTTGGGTTTTCTGTGCTTTTACCTTTTTAAAAGTTTAGGTTGGAGACGGGTCTCTTTTATATGATAAAATTGAGTAAGTCTAGGTCCATATTAAGTAAATATGAAAGCACAAGAAGAGTGCATTAGGGTTGTGGAATATATGTAGCCTCTATTCCATATTTGTTTTAATCTAAAACTTGACGAGTATATGTACCGTATTGTCTCCATGTCTTTGTTTGTACTGGGCCCAGATAGTAACGATGATGAAGGTTCGTATATCGGAACGCTTTTAGATACAGTTGTGTAAACAGAGTCAGTACAGCTTCAGGCTAGGTTCAGACCTGGGCGACTCCTCCCCACTCGGCAATCGTGCACAAAACTGCGCGGATTGCCGCGTGGTCACGGAGTCGCCCACTGCAGATGATGGCTCTGTGGGTTCCATTATTTTCTAAAGGCACCCCAACATGTAAAAAAGCTGCGCGTCGTGTGTTGCAAAAAAGGTAGATGTACCTTTTTTTTTTAGTGATTTGCTGCGCGGATGTCACCCCATTGAAACCAATGGGGCCACGCGGCAACCGCTGTGTGCATTAGCACATGATCACGTGGCCCGGGAGTCGTGCAGGTGGGAACCTAGCCTAAGTCTTCAATAATCACTAACCATTACCCATTTTAGTATTGTAAAGAACAGACAGTGAGAGGAACTACTAATGGCGACACTTCTCCCCGGAAATAATGTCAATACTTTCTGTTCATACTTTCTGATGTGTCTCTGAAACAGGAGAGAGGTCAAATCTCCTCCCAATTTGGGAGGGAGACATTTCAAATCTGACCGGTTCTAACCCTTCCCCACTCTATTTAAAAAACATATTTAGTTTTTTTTTCCGTGTTTTTCATGTTTAAATGAACCTCACATGCTGCATTGAAAACCTGCCATTAACCTTAGAGCTGGATTTTTCTCAGCTTTCCAAAATAATTGGATATACATGATTTTATGTGGTTTTATTTCAGAAATGTCTTGTTGGCATGTCCCTTGTTTGCTCTATAGGGACAGTTCTGGAAGGAGGCTGAAAAGCTTTATAAAATTTGTCTTTGCAATCACCTAATGTAAATTTGTAAATGTGAAATATTTTGTGTATGTTAGCGGCACTGACTTGGAAGTCCCTACAGAATAATCATCACACACAGCAGCAGATCCTCAAAGGAAAGATCTTACCAACAGTAAAGGTTACACTCATTAAAACATCTTTTATTTCATATGACACGAATGCATAATGCACTGTACATACTGTCACAATTTTAACAGTGTACATTTATTACAGATATATGCTTTGTTTGTATTCCCCCTCCCCACCAGGTTTTTCTCTCGTGCTGTCATTTGTTTAGGTGCATTTGCTATATGGCCTTTGGGATTTGTTCATCTCTGCATTTAATTATCAGGATGTTGTATTAAAGAGTAGATTAGAAGCCCCTTAATGCTTTGAATCCGTGTTTATTAGGCCCCTTTTGGAAAATTATTAACAAATATGCTGCTTCAATATACTGCTCCGACAGATTATTATTATTTTGTTTTGTAAAACCATATTAGGTTAAAGATCAATGTTAACTGTAGGGCTGCAGCTAACTATTATTTTCATAATCGATTAGTTAGCCGATTTTATTAACTTCGATTAATCGGATAAAACAAAAAAAAATACCGTCATTTATTTAAAATAAAATACAGAAATGCAGTGTTACAGACAAAGTTTACTTCAAAATAACGGTATGCACATTTTAAAAACGCACCTCCTGCAGCAAAATTTTGTCAGACCACAACTGAAAATGACTTTTCCCGTTATATATTTGTATGTATTGGATATTTTAATTAGTTTCATGGATTTAAAATAAAGTGAATTGTAAAACTCTTAAGCCGATTAATAAAATAACCAATCCTTTATTTAAAAAAATCCACCCAAATTTTTTTTTCTCCTTTTTTTTAGCCTCTTTAACCACTTGCTGTCCGGGCATTTCCTTACTATTTGCACACTCATGATAAAATATGAATTTTTGTCTAGAAAACAACTTCAGACCCCCCCTCCCCCAACAATTATATATGTTCTGAAAACAGAGGCCCTATAGAATAAAAAAATGCTAGTTGCAATTTTTTATGTCGTACGTTTTTTTTGCGCAAATGTTTATCAAACCGGTATTTTTAGGAAAAAATAAACTAAATTAAAATTTAGTGCACAGAAACCTAATATAATACCCATTTTTTTGGTAAAATATGAAAGATGGGGTCACGCCGGGTAAATAGATACAAAACATGTCATGCCTTTAATATTGCGTTCGCCCGTTAAGCCGCAAAAGTCTTTTTAAACGCTTTTACCGCTCAATTGTCGTTTTCGCACGTATGCATAGGCGCCCCGATGTTACTTTTAATTTTTATAACTTTTAAACACTTTTTTTTTTTTTTTTACACTAACCCTATTGCTATTACATAGGGGACTAACAAGCCCTCTATGTAATAGCAGATAGGGTGTGACAGGTCCTCTTTATGTAGACATCAGGGGTCTTTCAGACTCCTAATGTCACCTAGGGACCCCAAAGAAGCTGAGGAAGCAGATGTCTGCTTCCCCAGCTTCATCTCCTGGCTCTCGGAGCCGGAGACTGTAAGAGTGACACCGGAAGTAATGTAAGGCTGGGCACACACCTTACAACCATGGCAAGATTTTTGTCTTGCCATGGTTGTAAGGTAATTTTAAAAAAACGTACGATCTGCCTATCTTGGACAGGCAGATCCGCCCCCTTGATGATCGCAAGCCCGTCCCGCTTAGGGGCGGGCTTCCAATGACCTCAATGCTGAACGGGCAGTGTGCGCTTGCGCACACCGGCCCGTCCGGCTTTTATCTTACGAACATGCTACACACCCGCCGAAAATCGTATATTGAATAGTATACCTATACAATAGTATATATATTGAATAGTATACATTTTAGATGTTTGTTTCTTTTTATGGCTACTTCAGATTTCCTCCAAAAAGCAGAATTCCTGAAGAAACATATGAAAGCACGAAATGCATTGACTTTAAAACTACTCCAATCATTACAAAGAGGCAATTTCAGACTAAAAACGGATTGTATGGTTTTTCTTTTGTTATGTCGGTTTTATTTTTTGGAGTAGTTTTTGGAGGGGTTAACAATTTTTGTATATTATAACAAAGTAACTGTGGTTGTTCACAATCACTACAATCATGTTATCACCTTTTTAATTTTAATACAATTTAAAGATGTTTTTTGACATAGAAATTTAAAGTAATTCTTGGCTTTATCACCTAAGCACCAAAAAAAAAAAAAACCATTTACAAAACCTAGACCTTTTTTAATAACATTTTATGAGGAAGTAAGGTGGGTGGAGGAATTCCAGTTGATTTTAGTCCTTTCTAGAATTTGCAAATGTGTTTGACACAGTATCCCACAAATGGTTAATTTACAAATTAAGGCTGATTGGCATTGAAGAACGTATATGTACATGAGTAGAAAACTGGTTGCAGAACGGCATCCAGAGAGTAGTAATAAATGGCTCATTCTCTAAATGGTCCAAAGTGGTGAGTGGAGTACCCCAGAGTTTGGTCCTGGGGCCAATTCTGTTTATCATATGAATGATATTGAGGTGGGACTAAATGGCTCCCTGTGAATGTTTGCTGACGATAGAAAGTTATGCAGGCAAATAAAACATAAAATCCCTACAGTAAGACCTTGATAAAATTGGAGAGTTTGTAGCACTGTTGCAGATGAGCTTTAATCTAGATAAATGTAAAGTCATGCATTTGGGAGCTAAAAACATGCATTCTGAATACACCTTGGGAGGGGTTTCCACTGGGGGAGACGGAGAAGTATCTTGGAGTCCTTATAGACAGACTCGGTAATAGCATGAAATACCAAGCTGTAGCTAACTAATGCGAGTAGTATTTTATCTTTGTATTAACAGAGGGATTTACTCACTAGATAGAAATATATCATTTTGCCACTTTACAAAACACTGGTAAGGCCCCATCTTGAGCATGTGGTCCAATTCTGGTCACCAATCTTAGACGAGATGTCCATGAGCTAGAAAGAGTTCAGAGAAGGGCAACCAAATTATTAATGGGCATGGAGGGTCTGGGTTATCAAGAATGCCTACAAAAATTAGAATTCTTCTCCCTTAGAGAAGAGACGCTTAAGAGGTGACCTGGTCACATTTTACAAAATCAATGGGGACAGCAGTATTGGGAATGCACGCCTTAAACCAAGTGCATCGAGGAAGACGCTGCAAGCAAAATTGTATATTGCGTATATACGAGCGTCAATGCGCGTATATGCGTGCACTATTTGCATTCCCAGAATGCATCTTTCCTAGTGGAAATTTTATTGAACTGTACGCATATACACCCGCAAACATGCGTATGCGTGTAAAATACGCTGCCCGGACGCATCTCGGTTCCATTCTGTTTTTGCGCATATATACGCTACGCAAATATACGGCTCCATACGCGGCTGTGTGTATGGAGCCATTTATTTGTATATGTTGCATATGGTACAGTACGAGCGGCAGTGTGAATGAGGTCTTAATCTTAAACTGCGTAAGGGGTATTTTACTTTGAGAGTAGTAACACACACACAGTATATAGGTTGAACCTGATGGACCTATGTCTTTATTCAACCTACTATGTAACTAAATGTGATCTGAACTGTGTTCCCTTAAAATGCTGGTTGTGACGTAATCATTGGCAGTACAACCACATTCAATAGACAAGTGCATAGACATGGACAATCTGTCCCTGGGTGGTCGTAGATGGGCGGAGACCTCACCAAGAATGAAAGGCATGTTCCGCAAGTTTTGGGACTTACTAATGTATTTCCAAAATGGTGATGGTAGCTCAAACTCTCGGGGGGAATTTATCAATGTTGTTGCATCATCAGCATCTCTCAAACTGTAGTATGCCTTATTTCTAGTGCATATAGCGACAGATTTATTATCTTAGTTTATAATTCATTCCTAAATGCCTTCATAAGGAGAATTGTATCAAAATTGTCTCTATTTATTTTTCTTTAAACTGTCAACTTGCTGGGAACTTCCTGGATGACAGTTTAGTAACCCTGAAGCACTCTGCTGACTTCAGGGTATGAGTCATCTTTGTGACATCTTTGTGCTCAGGAGCTCTTCTAGTATGTATATTACCATAGCAAATGCTGTACACATACTGCGCAGTTGAAATATTATACCAAATGTCACAAAACATGTGCAGTGAGACGCCCTAGGTGGATGGGAGTGGTTTCACAGCACCCAGTTGATTGGTATGTCTAGGTATATATTGTTGTATGTCTTTCACTTCACTGTTATCTCTAAGCCTGATGAAGGGGACCCTGCGAGGCCCTGAAAGGGCTTGCCAATGAGATACAGCTATTGGCAATAAAATATTTTGCTTTTTCAACTCATGGTGTGCTGGTGACATTTTTCTACTGTTCATGTGTGGCGGTGCCATCCGCAGTCATTTCGAGCACCCATCTTCATCAAGTGGGAATCCCGGTAAGGAGTGCGGTATGGTTCCTGTTTCTGCAAACATTAATATGTCGCAAGAACACTTAAAAAAGGAAGCATAACAGAGATAAAACTCTGCAGTTAGCATCACATTTTGGTCTTTGCACTGTGGGGAACCACAGGGGTACACATGCGTCTTCAACACAGTCCGATATAAATAAGCAGTTTTTATTTCATCCAACGGTAACAGAACAAACGGCTTTCTTCAGCAAAACGGTAAAGTAAAAGGCTTTCCTCAGCAAACATCAAACATAAAGATAAAGTCCTTCAATAAGATTGGACTGCCTAGTGCTTTTAGGTGATCTCACCAAGATAGAGTCCACTTGCTTCTGAGCAGCCACACACACCCAGATCTTTCTGTCTGTCTCTCAGCTTCCCCACTCCTCTCTCACCTGTGTTACCTTTTAACAGGAAGGGCTGTAGGGAAAGTACCTGCCCTCCCAAGTTAACCCCTTCTTTGCTCTCAGCCCTGCTGACTCTCCACAGCACCTAAATTTTTTTGTTGCAAACACGTTCATAAATTCACCCCTCAGTACAGTGCGGTACTGCAATGCTATGCGTTCAAGTGCAAAAAATGTGCATACCATTTTATTCTAAAGTAAACTTTGTAACACTCCATTTCCTTTATTTGAAATATTGTTTTTTTTAAAAATCAAATTAAAACAAAAAATGATCGTCCAACTAATCCATTATAAAAAAGAAATGTAAAAAATTGTTGCAGCCCTATCTGCAATAGTTGTGTAATTAAGGCCTGCATGGTTGGATACTCATTGAGTGCCTTTAGCCACTGGAGGCAATAATTACCACCCTAGTTCAGGGGTCAGCAGCCTGCAGCTCCGGAGCTGCATGTGGCTCTTTAATCCCTCTGCTGAGGCTCCCTGTCCAGGGGCGGAACTACCGCCGGGGCCTGAGGCTGTGGCAGGGCCCAGTGAGGTCTGGTCCTGGGCACCTCCCCTGGTGGAATATGCGGCAGTGCAGGGTCCTGGGGCCCCGCACTGCCAACGGGCTTCTCAGCAAGAGGGCGGGTCCTGTGACTCACCTCCTCCTGGCCGTGTCCCTAGTAACAGGCGGTGGGAGGGGAGAAGTGTGTGTCACATGCCCCGCCTCCTGCAGTGCACACCGCCTGGCTGGGATGCTGGCTGTGAGGCTTGGCAGGTGAGTCCGAATGAGGAGCGGGGGTGGTACGGGTGTAACTGCACACTGATGCTTTTATTTAATTATAAAAGTGGATTATAATGGGGAACACTACACTGTAATGTTGCCTATTATAATCGATTTCTCTGATGAAATTATCAGACAGGGCCACTGTTCTATCAAAGTTTGTGACTAGGTTGGAATGTGTCACCGATGACGTGGTCACACATTTCAATGTAATCCCGTCCAGTTTTTTGGTGGTGGAATGTGTGACCACCATTAGGTGCAGCATTCCAACGCTTTCTCAACTGTTCCAGGGCAGATTGGCATCGCATATCGTATGTGCAGGAGAACCGATCTGTCTTGGAACAGCTGTTCGGTCCTGAAATGTCACTTCTATCCGACTTAGTGAGTGGGGTGGAATGTCACTTCAGCTGGCCTGAAACCCAGACACAGCACATACAGGACTCCAAAAACCTGGACTGTCCAGGTGAATCCGGGACAGGTGGCAACCCTACTGAAGCACCTGGAGTCAACTTGTGCAAATGAGCAAAACAAATGACAAACGCACTCATCAATTTGTCACCAGCTCTACAGCAAGGCGCACACGGAATGGGCTTCAAATAGTAAAACAGCAGAACATTTTTCTGGCACACTCACAAGCTAGCATGTAAAAAAAAAAAAACTTGTCTCACCACATGTTTTTTTTTACATGCTAGCTTGTGAGTGTGCCAGGAAAACGTTTTGCTGTTTAACTTGTGCAAATGCACACACAAATAATCATACAAACTCCATATGGACTGACAACGTAATCCTAAAAGGCACTGTTAACAAATCTCAAAAGAATAAAAAATGGCTACCCTCTTAACTGGTGCATTAGCATATTTCTCAGGATTTGAAATAGAGGCCATAGACAGGTCATTTGTTACTTCTGGTGCCACAGCATTCCTTCCACTACGTGACACATTTCCTTTTTGTTCATGTAGAAAGAGTTCTAATCAGACAAATCATTGTTACCAGAATCTTGTGTTCTGTATCCTGGAAAATGCACCAAGTAAGATTAATTATGTTTTTTCCCCCCCTAAAACGGTGTCCCTGAATAACTTTTAATGCATTGTTGTTAAGCAGTACGCCATATGTTGCCATCATTAATAAAGAACATATTTTATTAGAGGTACACTTGTTCTAAAACCTCCAGACAAAACAAAAGTCACGTTAGTAAAGTACCCATGTGGATGACCATTTACCAATGACGGCCTTTATTATCCTGCATGAATTGCATAGAAGGAATGTCCTAGCATGATCCCTAAACCCTTTTCTTAAAGGTACCTCTAAACATTAGATCATTTTTCAGTATCTGGTGACTATTTTGACAGGGTTGGTGCTGGCAATGTCTGCTGAGAGCAATGACATATGCAAACATGTAAATTCATCAGTTTAAGTACATCTGGCATGTGTGGAATTTGGGCACTGCCATTGATGGTGTCCTTGCAATGCTAGAAGGTTGGCTGTGTATGGCGTACCTACTTCTGGATCATGGAGGCAGCAAATGAATGGAAGTTAGAGAAAAGTATGGAGTTCCTTGTTTGTTCCTTATCTTGTATTTCCATTGAAGCTGGGCAACTAGCATTTCCGGGGATTGAGATCAGCCATGATGGCCCACATGCAACTCTCGTGACAGGCTTCCTGGAAAGAAAAGTTTGTCTAGGATTTGGATTATAAAGGCGCATCATACCTCAATCTAATGTTGGCAAGCTTTAAGGTGCTGATAGGGAAAAGAGGAAGGTTGGCTATGCTTGCACTTGAGAGCTCAGAACTCAAATGAATGTCCCTGTTTGTATTGCTAAAAGGTAAGGAGCGAGGAGGAGATGGGGCTGAGGTGCTGGCAGCATAAGAAACAATAGTTGTTGGGACTACTTCTCTATTCTGTCCAATCAATGAGCTCCCTCTGGAGTGGACAGCCAGTGGGGGTCTGCTTGCCCCCATAGACATACACTATAAATTAACTGTAGTTACAGGCAAGTGTTGAAGACGGTGGTTTAGAATACCTGAGTCACTGGCTCAGGGAGCTTAGTCTGGTTTCTGGTGCCGTATGCTCAGAGGGTCAAATGTCTCTAAAACGCTATTAAAATCTCATGAAGTGAGCATCTAAGATGAGAAAAACTTGCACAGATGATCTGGTAGAACATCATCTGTGAGCCTGTCATGCTTCCAATTGATTTGAGTTAAACATATATTTGCTTTTAAATGTATTTTTATTTTAGGCTTTCCATCTGGCTAGTTTTAAACGGTTACACTTAAAGCCTAACTCTAGTCAATGTTGTTGTGGATAGAGTAGGAACGAATTGAAATTTCTGTCATTTATGTTTCAGTCTGTCACCCCAATGTGGAGATTTTCCCTCACTTCCTATACCTGGGATGCCCATACAAGAAATGAGGGATTACCGTCATCTGGGACAGGAAAAAAAACGCGTTTAGGTTATAACTTTATTGCTTCACTTGTTCTCAGCCTGGTCGGCAGGAAAGTGGCTACACAGTGCAGTTAGGCTAAATGTAAAGAAAGCAATGTTTACGTTAGCCTGACCCTGAGGGATGGGGATTAGTGTCAGAACTACATGGAGGGTAAAGTGGCCATACACTGTGTGAATTTCAGCCAGTTGTTGAGAAAGCAGGCAAAATTCGCACAGTGGGTGCCGCTGTTGGCACCCTTTCAGCTGGCATCCCTTTTTTTTAGCTAATCGAAGGAGATAATCGGAAAACCTTCGTACAAACAGAGCCGGCAGCCAATGAGCTGCCAGCTCTGTTCGTGTATTCTGAAAGCAGCCGGCATCCACTGTCAGTTTACAAAAAGAGCGGGGATTCCGTGATCAATGCCCTTGTGGTGTTGATGGATACATCTGCTCTATTTTATTAGTTTCTGCATATGCAGTGCGTTTTTGACACATTTTTGATGCGTTTAAGTCCGTTTTTTTGCCTAAAATGGGCTTTCAGGTGTAGCCCAGTGCTTTCCAGAACGTGTGCATGCATTTTTGATAAGTTTATATGTAGTTTGGCGCATTCCAGAGCAGAACAAATAGTGCCTGCTGCAGCTTCTCCACATGCACTGGAACTGAATGGTGTGGTGTGAACTAGAGCCCAAAATAAAATTGGAATACATTGGATGCAGTTTTATGCGTTCTTAAACTGCTCTGCATCTGCTCCGCACTTGATGTGAGCAAGCCCTCAGCCCGCGTATTGAATTAAAAAAATACAACAGTGTATGGTCGGCTTTAGTGTTAAGGATCGCGCTAGGGTTTAAAGGTAAGGCATTGTAGTCAGTGCTTGGATCTCTGCTCTGAAAACTACCTGCATTGAGCTTACTTGTACACTAATGCGCTGTCATAAATTGTCTTTAGAAACATATGTCCAATAGTATGAGCATACAAGTATAATCAGGTTTCACACGCTAATTATTTCTCATGTGTCACATGTATTTTATATCTCTTATTCTTTGTACTGGATTTTCTCAGTCTGATGCAATTTGTCTGTTTGCCTAACTTTGCACAAAATAATAACGTGCCCCTGTTGGCCCTCATTCACATCTGAGCGACAGCATCTTCACGTGTAGAAACACGCGTTTTGTGTAGCACTTTTTTGCGCGCATACTTAGTCGCACGTTTTTTGCCAGCAGTTTGTGACACTTTGCTTTGAATGGACAAACACATAAAATGTGCAAAAATGCAGCAAACACGTGTTTGTAGTGTTTCCATTGAAGTCTATGTGGCCAAGAAGCGCTGAATCTGCCAAAATGCTCACTCGCTACAAGCGACAAAACGTTCATGTGAACATGGCCATAGAAATGAATGGATTTTTTTCGGGGCTTTTTTTTCCCTCTGAGCAGAAAAAGCACTACAAAACGCTTTTGAGGGTTTTTCTGCTGGAACACCTTATTGGTAAGAGTGATTCTAAATGGCCAGTCATCTAGCATTTGCAAAGGGCATGTAAGCAGTGGCAGCCCCTTTTTTATTTCTCATAGCTTGGATTTCCTTTAGAAAATGTCAATGGGCAAAGTAACAGGGTACCTTTTTGGAGCTCCTGGCGGGCAGTCTGCGGGTGCCATTGGAGCTCCTGGCGGGCAGTCTGCGGGTGCCATTGGAGCTCCTGGCGGGCAGTCTGCCGGTACCATTGGAGATCCTGGCGGGCAGTCTGCCGGTACCATTGGAGATCCTGGCGGGCAGTCTGCCGGTACCATTGGAGATCCTGCGGGCAGTCTGCCGGTGCCATAACAGCTGTTGTGCACACTAGTGAAAATATTGTCTTTATTTTAGCACTGGTTCTCTTTAATGTAAATGAAACCAGCTCTTGACTTATTAATTTTACTTGTTGACTGTACGTGACTTCAAACAATAACGTTTGCACTGCTATCATATATAAGGTATAAAGTATACAAGACCTAAAGTAATTTGAGAGGTTTTTTTTTTTATAGAGCGTTTCACTGTGCACACAGGAAGTTCCAGATCTAACGAATGTTCCCTCAAAGAAAAGATTTATGTAACCGTTTTAATATTTAAAATAAGCATATTAATTAAGTGCAGATAGAGAACACCGCTTCATGTGCAGTTTAGCTTGGGGCAATGCTTTTTTGATCTGTTAAATATTAAAAACATTTTTAGGTGTTTTCAGACTTCTTGTCTAAAGAGCTTGCTTAGCATTTTTTATGAATTAATTTGCAAGCTCTGCTGGGTCAAGCAGTCAGTCTGATCATTAGTGCAGTAAGCTTTATCACATACATATCTCCTTTTCATAACATTGGACTGATGGTAGAAGGAAGGGAGGGATTCAATGCTTTGTCCACTTCAACCATTGTATTTTTATCTCTAAATGCACTGCAGTTTACAAAGTACCACAAGTATACTTAAGGACATCACCTCAACTTAGAGACCCTGTCATGAAATAAAATGCTTTTAGGAAAGCCCATGCCTGTAAGGAAGAGGCTGAATACTAAACCCTTCTGCCAACCATGCCTCTCAATCAGTGTTTGTCTGTTGCAGAGAACTGGTCCCCCAAAGTTTACCAACACTTCAGGAGTGTCTCTCTATGGTCCCCAACAGCTCTTGTTTCCTCCCACTACCCTCACATTCTTAATGTATCCTACATTGATGTGAAGTCAGAGGGAGGAAGCATTGAGAGCTGCAGCTGATCATTAAGGTCAACCCCTTTTGGAAGTGTTGGTTTTCACAGACTTACCTTTTAAAGACTTTAAAGTGCTCTTGAGCGTTTGAGCATTTTGCAATGAAAAGAAGAATCAGCTCTCCCATCAGTGTAGCAATATGTATTTTATTGACACATTCTGCAGATGTACAGCTCAGTGGAATGCGGTAGCATCTGTGTCAACGTACAACAGAAAAAGCTGTCCATAAAACGCTCAAAAATATTTGTGACATGCGTTTTAGGGCCTTTCCATTGAAGTCTGAAGGAACAAAAACACTCTAATTTGCCTAAAAAGAAGCTCATATACTTTTACAAGCTACAGGCATTTTGCTACAAGCGACAGAACGTGCAGGTATGAACAGAGCCCATACAGGGGGATTCCTTGTGTTAAGTGTTTTGTAGCTTCAAGTTACAAAACACTTAGGGGCCTTAAGGAAAACTGCGACCAGGCTATGGCTATTGAATTCTTTCTAATAATAGATAATAATTAACAAGCAGTAAACAAGCCGTGCTGACCACCTCCTGTAGCTGCAGCCACTGTTGAGTAATTCATTCTCATTGTTTGCAGCTGAAACCTGTCAGTTTTGCTTTTACTTTCTATCTGTAGCTCAGTTTCTCCCAGCCTGCAGTATGTTCGCAGCCTATCAGCATTCAGGAGCAAGTGCATAGGAAGAGGAGAAAGAAAACTGCTGAGGTCTGATTGGTCCTGTTGGATTTTGGTCTACTTAAACTTCTAAATACCAAGTTTTGTTAATGTGAATTTATGGTAAAACTACATAAAATGGTATATAGTTACGTTTCAGTAACCTTTTACTTAATGAATAGTATTTTCATGCGTACATGGCCGTGAGGAATGCTAATTAATTTGGATAGTTTGTTGGCGAGGTTTTGGGTGTGCAAGGCTGTCGGTACTCAGAAGGGTTGGATGTGCCTATAAGGTCTCGTTCACACCTAGGCGTATTGCATATGCGCGTCTGTACCGCGATTCGCGGTAAGTCGCGCGACAGATGCGCGTTTCCGAAGGCTACTTGACTGTATCCCAATGGAAACGCGCAACAAAACGGCCCAAAGTAGTACATGTACCTTTTAAGGCGTGGGCCGTTTTGTAGCGCGTTAGGGACGGGCGGAAATACGCCAAGGTGGGAACGAGACCATTGAATACAATGGGATTTATATTTTTGAGCGTTTTGTAGAGCGTTCGTCGAGCGTAGAACGCGCTACAAAACGTTCAGGTGTGAACGAGGACTAATAGAGCAAGCATAGTTTTATGTGCTCTCCGTCAAGTGCCTGAAATTGTGGACAGCTGCGTTCCCCATGGAAAACAATTGTCAACATAATTGGTAATACTTTTTACACATTTTATTTGGGAGTTGTAATGTCGGATCACTGTGTGGAGCATAAGGTGTTGGTAGATATGAACCCTAAAATAATTTTCTGTTTAGGAAATGTGCGAAAAAGAATTAGCAGGAATTAGGGCACAAGTTTTATGTATGAGATGTTTTAAAGTGTATTAGTACTTTACAGTAAAAAATTGAGAAAACCCCCACCATATGTTTGTGTTCCTATTTACACAGCATGTCTAACATAGACCTATTATTGGTGAAGGATAGAGGACATTTGGATTATAAATAGGTGGAGATTTTTTTAGTTTGTTTTTCGTTCCTGTGTAGGCTTAACAGGAAGCGGGAGGATATCTTTCCATTGTGTGGGATGCCCCCTCTAGGACAGTTGTCACAGGAAAAAGTATCCCCACTAGAAGATTTCTCTTTTGCTCTGGTGGCAACTCAAAATTATGGTGACATTGGTGATAAGGACATTTGGAGAAAGGAAATCTCCTTAACAAGGACACAGGCAACAATACAAATCTGACTTTTGTTTAGGGATGCACCGACACCGCTCAATCAGGAAGCCGGTAATGATTCGCCGCCATGACTACGTAATAACCCCCCCGGCTTCCTGATTGGCCAGAAAGCTGGCTCCATTCTTTCTCGTCACCAGGTGATGAGGAAGCATGGAGCCGGCTTCCCAGCTAATCAGGAAGTCATTACACGTCGCCCGGCTTCCCAGCTAATTGTGCAGCTGCCGCCTGGCTTCCTTAATGGATCTTCCGATATCAGTATTCGGCATCGGCGAGTACTGAAAAAAAGAATATCGGCACTTGCACTCGATACCGAAAAACCAGTATCTGTGCATCCCTAGTTCTAACCCCCCCACCACTCTATCCAAGTGTTAAAAAAAAAAAAAAATGACCAAAAATGCCTTTCTGAGAAATTCATGTTACCAGATTCCTGGGGCACAGGCTACCACCCTGACAAGCTGTCTGGTGGTTATGGAATTGTCAGGGAATAAGCCCCAGTCCAAACTATATGTGCGCAGGGAACTCTGTGTTTGAATACTTTCAGGGAATAGAAGGCCGCCTGACAATGTTGTCTGGTGGTTACTGCACTTGCAGGACCTCCAACTGAATGTTGGGGCATTTTCTTTCTGAGTGAGAGCTGACTCCTGTGCATTTTTCCTCCCAATGACAGAAATGTAAGTGGTCCTTTTGTTAGATGCTTCTGACCCCCTGAACTCTCTACTCTATTTTGCACATTTTTATAGTCCTGGTCACACTACTTTGTAAGATTTGCTGTCTATTACATACTACTGCCCAAAGAGTCTTAACCATTGCTGGTTGCTAAGTAGTTTCCAACTGTTTGAATATGTATGTGGGTTACTCCATTGCCTTGGCCAGCAAAAATATGTGTTGCTTCCAAGCATGCCACTCATGTGACGGTGCTCAGGTCTTGGAACCATTCACTAAACCTGAGCACTAATACCGTTCCCCCATCCCACACCAGCTTCGATAGAGAGAGGAGCCGTGGGCCAATGCCAAGGTGAGTATCAGTGGGTCATTTACATGAGTACATGGTCTCTTTACGCTCAAAGTGTTAGTCCCATGCCTATATGCTGTGGACAGAAAGACCATAGATAATGATAACGTTCCATTTTTAAAGCTGATCCTGTGTCCTGAGGTTTATGTATGTCTGTGGCACATGAACTAAGGATTACTTTTGTGTGTACAAGCACTGCAGCATTTAAGTGTATACTGCAAGTAAACAGGACAGGGCGCCCTCTCCTTGTGAAATACTTTAATAAAGATAAGAATAAGTATACAAATGGGTACTCACAATCTGGAGCAGATAAGATAGTAAAGCATGTATCGTAAAACCCCGCTGAGTACTTCTCTCAATAGTTTTGGCAAGATTTTGCCTCCAGCTCACAATGTAATTCAAACAGTTCAGCTACCGCGTTTCTGGGCCATGCCCTCTTCATCCGATTGGGTTAATGTCGGGATTTAACAGTGACTCCTCACTAAAAGTGCCCATGCACTGCTCGATTCTCGTACGAGAATCGAATGAAATCCCGCGATCATACGAGAATCGAGCAGTGTGAACTAAGACGTGCGACCGTTTCTACTGTACAGTCGCACGTCTTTTGTCGAGCCAACATGCTCGAAAACCCACCGAGAATCGTACGATTCTCGGCGGGTTTCTAGCCTGCTCGCCCGATAGCTGCGGAACCGGCCGGTGTGCGCACGTGCACACTGCCCGTTCTGCATTGCCGTCAGCGGGGCGGGCTTTCGATGATCGCAAGTACGATCTGCCCGTCCAAGGTGGGCAGATCGTACGGGCTTTCAAGAAGCATGGTCGTAAGGTGTATGGGCACCTTAAAATACCCCATGGACAACCTATAAGACAAAAGCATAAACCGTTCGCCTCTGAATGTAATTGTTGCCATCTTCCCTATGCACAACCGCTGTGCCTTTCTATTTAGCCGTGTCTAATTAAGCCAATCCCTATATTAGGCACCAGGTGGCCACGGCTACCTTTTTGCCACATACACTGCATATATCTTTTCAGCATCAGAGAATCCCTTTTTTTTTCTCAGGTTTCAAAGTTTGGTATATTGAATGTGGTCATCACCTTCATCTGCCTTCTCAACTGTTAATCCTTTGGCGGGCTCCAAATCAGCATTCAATGTGCTACTGCCTTTGTGTTGTGGAATTTGTAAATGTTTGCATCATTACATCTATTAAATCCTGAGGATTTAGTAGCCTGGTGAGGTTCCCAGCGGGGAAGCCGTCTTAAATACCTTCATTAAGTTGCTGTGAGCTAATCAGCACTAAAGTGTTAGTGCACGGTTCCAATGTGGTAGAGGCATGTTTTACTCATTCTGCTACATGTTGAGTGTGACCATAAAGATAAAAAGGTTTTATTTGCCTCGTCACACATAGTAAAAATAGCTTCTTTTATGTTACATGCATGTTTTCCTGGTGTCTGTGCACTCTATCAGTTCAGTTAGTGCCTGCGGGTCTTGCAGGAGGCTACAGCAAAAGTGGTTAAGATGAGATGTGGACTGTATGGAAAGTGTGCAGCCATTGTGGGCATCGTTCACGCTTGCTGCATACATTTATGTGCTTCTTTTACATTCTATAATTCTTTTGTGTTTTTCATATGCATTCTTTATCCAAAATAAGGGAGAAACAGTATAGGAATGTTGCAGATACATAAAAAAAAAAGCGCATCAGCACTGTTTCTGCCTGCACACACCAGTAGATGTGTGTTTAGCGCGGCTTGTTGTGAATAAACCCTCACATAGTTTTTTGGTTTTTTTTTTGTGTGCCTTTTACTATTCATATCAAAGTGCCTGCGTATTTTGAGTGAATTCACAAAATGCAGAATGTGCTGTGTTTTTAAAATCGCACTGAATTGCAGCATTTAGATGTACAGTATTACCCACATAGGAATAAACAGGACTTCAACTTGAAATGCAGTTTAACGGAAAATTCTTTTTTTTTGCTTTTCATTTGCATCTTGGTACTGAAATTAATGGTAAAAGCCGCGCTGTGTGAATGAGACCGCAAAAGTGTCAGATATAGTAGATACTGACCTTGGAGTAATGTGATACAATGTGTTTTCCAGCCTGCTTGTTCGATGGAAGACGTGCGACCGTACAGCAGAAACGGTCGCACGCCTTACATACACTGTACGATCGCGGGATTTCCCGCGATTCTCGTACGAGAATCGTACAGTGTATGGGCACCCTTAGTCTCCTGTGACCATCAACAGAGAAATCTTCTGGAATGCACCTCACCTTTAGCAGAGACCCACCAGGGTCTGTATGCGCTGTTCCTCTAATTCGAACCAGGTAGAGGAAGCACCTGATGCCGAACACCTCCCAGTGATTACCTCCTCTCAGGTACAGATTCTCTTGCAGTCTCAGGAATTGGAAGCAGACAGTTCATCCGAATGGCCCATGCATCAGATAAAATAAAAAGTGGAGACTCACACCACCGGCACCTTTGTGAAAGGAGCTGGGAGCTTAATTTGCTGAGAACACGTCATGTCAAATGATGGTGGAGACATTTCCACTGATATCGGAGTAGAGGAAGGCTTTACGCCAGTGTCCTGTGTTTGGACCCTATACTTGTAATATGTAAACGCTGTCCTGCTTGTCAACACAATACAACAGTCCCCTGTAGTTGTCATCTTTTGTACTACCGTTGTCTCAATAGCTGAGCGGCATTGCCGCTATTTCTCCTGTCTCCGTCACAAATATTCTACAGTTTTGTACCCTTGGCACTTACCCCAACCACTTGTGTATTTGTATAAATGTATAAAATAAATAAATATATATATGCATCTTGGTACTGCTGATCCTTTTCAGTCACTTCCTGTTTGCACGCACTAGCCTGCTTTGGCTGCACATCATTGTTCTAAATTGGCTTTCTGAGGGTGGTAGCACAGGAGAACAATTGGTAACAGTTAGAGCTGCAGCTAACGATTATTTACAAAATCGATTAGTTAGCCGATTATTGAGTTCGGTTAATCGGATAAAAAATAAAATACATTTTAAAAAATGGCAGAATGGCACCGGCTATAGAGGACTACAAATCCCAGCAATAATATATTATACAGCGCAATGCAGAATACCACCAGCTATAGAGGAATACAACAAATGCCAGCAATAAAATATAGCTGGCGGTATTCTGCATTGCGCTGTTATAATGTACTATTGCTGGGTTTTGTAGTACTCTATAGCTAGTGGTATTTGGCATTGCACCACTGTATAATGTACTATTGCTGGGATTTGTTGTACTCCTCTATAGCTGGTGATATTCCGCATTGCGCTGTTTGTGTTATTGCTGGGATTTGTAGTCCTCTATACAGCGCAATGCAGAATACCACCAGCTATATAGGAGTACAACAAATCCCAGCAATACATTATACATACAGTGTATAATGTATTGCTGGGATTTGTATTCCTCTATAGCTGATGGTACATTGTGCTGTATATTATACATAGGAATACAAATCCCAGCAATACATTATAGAGCACCATGTGGGGGGGATTGCAGGCTTACCTGAGCAGTCTTCCAGCAACTTGCTTCTGAGATAGGGCCTGTCGGCGATTGTCATCCCCCCACACCTGCTCCTCCTTCTCTCCGCGTCCCTGTGCCAATCGTGGATGTGGGAGGGCGGTGCAGCGTGTGAATGCGGGTGGGTCTGGCAGTGGCGAGCGTGAGGTGGGGAGGAGGTGCGGCACGTGAACAGGGCCAACTAACCAGAAGCCGATTAATCGATGATTGAAAAAGTTGACAACTTTTTCAATAATCGATTATAATCGATTAGTTGTTGCAGCCCTAGTAACAGTTGTCACCCCATAACATATAATGCATGAACAATTACCTTTTATTATATGATCATCGAGTTCACACAGTTCTGGTGCTTTTTACCTTGCATTGGGGGTTCCTCTAACATTCCTACCAGATCTAAAGGGTCTGGTATGATTTGGGGAGGGGACTACACGTTTTTATTTTTTTGTTTAAAAGAACATGTTTAATGCCAGCTTCACTACCTGTGAGCAAACTGGCCCTTCCCTTTGCTTCACATACTTTCGCCTCAGCCGGACAGCCACAGCTCATCCGGCCGAGCTGAAGGTATGTGAAGTGAGCCGAAGGCAGCTGATGTACAGCTAAAAATGGCAATTTGCGGCTGCAGTGAATAGCTGGAAAGGCTTTGGCTAACTTCGGTTCGTCTCAGTTATTCATTCGGCTGCCTTCGGCAGCTTAGTGACTAAGCCATCTCACAGCCTCGTCTCCCCAGGGGTGTTTAGCTGGTTAAATGGTTAATTATGAACAGTTGTTCATCGTCGTGTGCTGTAAAAGTAAAAGTTTGACACTTCACTCTGAGTTACTGACATTTGATACAAGTGTGCTATATTTGGCAAGCTTTGACCCTTCAAGCAAAAGTTTTTTGGGGATTGAAATCATTGGGAAGTGTATTTGTTAGTACTTTTGTTTTCCACAGGCTTAAAGTGTGTACATTTTCCACAGTGCTTATTTCCTCATGTTTTCCTCTTAAAAAAAAAAAGTTACTGTACTACCACACCAATTTCCATTATCAATGTGTCTCATGTCGACATGTTTGTCCGCTATAATATTTGTAGAAAAACAGTTTCTGCAAGGTCTGTGCAGAATACAACTGTTCTGAGATCTGACCAAGTGGTGCCCAATGTAATCGTGTAGTAAAAATTATCTTTAACCACTTCAAGACCAGGTGTTTAGACCCCCTTCCTGGCCAGGCCATTTTTCAGTGTTCAGCGCTGCAGTCCTTTGACTGACGTTTATTCCGTCATGCAACGTTGTACTGAAATCAATTTTATACCATTTTTTTGGGGACAGATAGGGCTTTATTTTGGGGGTATTTAATCACTACTGGGGTTTTTATTTTTTATTATAATTAGGAAAAATTACAGAAAATTTTGGAAAAAAAAAAGGTTTTTTTAACATTTATGTTAGGAAACATTTATTATTAACCAGTTCTTTGGTAAAATATAAAAGATCTCGGGTCACGTCGGGTAAATAGACACCAAACATGTCAAGCTTTAAAATTGCGCGCACCCGCGAAATTGCAGAAAACTACCATACCCAAAATTGGCCATAGGCGACGCTTTAAACGTTTTTACCGCTCATCAGTTTAGTGTTATCGGTGATTGATGGCCCTAGACTTATTGCTCTCACTCCGACGTTCGCGGCGATATGTAACATGTGCGGCGCAATGGGCGCAATCATCTTTTTTGCATGTATGTGCCCCCGACGCATGTTTGCATGCGTTTATGTATGGGTGGGGACTTTAAAAAATTTTTTTTTTTTTTAATTCTTTTTTTATGTGTAACTTTAAATTTGGGGGGGGGGG